>NC_048600.1:46365576-46505576 GCF_003668045.3 Cricetulus griseus | reverse complement strand
CTTTGAAAGTCCAGGGCTTCCTAGCTTTCCAATAATGGGGTGTGACCAATTAAAATGTCCAGGGGAAACTGTCCCCAGCACAGAGGCAGCCCAGCTCAGGGTCCTGTGGAGGACCCAGCTCCTTTCTTCCTGTCCTGTCATCCTTAGCTGTGGGCTTTTGAACCTCTTGTTGGCAAGCTCCACCTTGAATCTTGTGTTTTCAAGTCTTCAGGACATGGGCAAACACTTCATCGACATGAACCCTGTGCTTTTCAGGGTCCCCCAGTGTATCCTCACTGGCACCTGAGGTGAACTTTAGCTGTCACTTGAGTGAGAAGAATGATCTGGCAGTGTTTCAGAAGAACTGCAAAGGCTTCAGAGACAACAAGATGTGGCCAAAGCCCTCGGGACATATGGGTGACCGTGTGTGACCTCCTTCACTTCCTGTCCCTGCAATGTTCCTTTAGCACTCCCTGAAATGGAGAGTCAGGTGTTCCCTGGCATGCCCTTGTGCCAGAAGCTCTCATCTTTATATAGTGAACACCTGTCCCTTCCCATCTCACTCCAGATAAAGGCAATTTAAGAATAGCCCCCAAAGAACAGCAAGTCCAGTCCCACGAAATGGATTGCTAAGGTAGAATTTTGGGCCCATGCTGCCCATAGGGTGTGGTTTTGACGTGGCTAGGGTAGGAAAAATGGATCATTAGGGCTACTCCATCCTCTCTTCTATTTACTCTGTGTACACAAGGCCACGCCCAGAGTTCACACACAGGACAGTATGAGAACAGTACAAGAGAAACGTCTCCAAAAGCAACCAGCTTCACCTCTGAGTTCAGACCATTAGGAACTGAACCTGCTACCACCAAGTTGCCTCCCCTCTGCTCCAAAGACTGGTAATGCCACCAGAAAGTGCATAGCCCAGCCTCCCCTAGTGTCCATGAGTCACAGTTGCCTGCCCTGGCCCTGCGTACCAGGTGGCCACTATATTTAGACATTTTCATTTTCCGTTGTGAGGACAGATTATGCCCTGTGTGCTCTGTGTGCCCCAGGCAGAGGCAGACTCTCTACCTCCCCTGTCAGCCCTCAGCAGGCAGGCACAGTGATGCCAGCATGGGTACCTTGTGGGATCTGCAAAAGGCTTCAGCAGCCCTGAGCCCTGCTTCCATCAGGTGCAGCTATTATGCAAAATGCCTCAATTGGCCTTCAGTTTGGTTGAGTTTCAAAACCAGGAGTGGTACTGCAACAAGAGAAAAACACAGACCCGGCTGACTATGGGTGGGGCTGTATGATTTACACAAATAGAAGAAAAGCATTGTGGGGCAGAATGGGCCTCAAATGGAAAGCAGTCGGCTTGTATGTGCATATAGATAGATACCTGCTATATGTGTGTGTGAGCATGTTTATGCATATAGATAGATATCTGCCACAGATAGACTGTAGAAGATATTTCAACATGTGTAATTTATCACAATATGTAATATGTTATATAGTGTCAGATGTTGACATAATAGCATATAACATGTTATTTATCATATATGTAAGTTTTATCAGCTGAGAGGGAGCAGACTGAGGGGCTTGTGGATTGTGACATGCAGTCCCAGTGGAGCTCCAGGATGAGATGTCACCCGGTACTGAAGATCACATGTCAATCCCTCTGAGGAAGGAAGTCCTTCCCATCTGGGTAAGAGTCAGCTTAGAAATCATTCATTAAGCTATGCCACTTCAGAAAGTATTTATTTGATGGAATGTTTTAGTGACAGACACCATGACCAAAATCAACTTGAGAAAGAAAGGGTTTATTTAGCTTACAGGGTACAGTCCATCATCAAGGGAAGCCAGGGCAGGAACTCAAGGCAGGAGCCTGGAGGCAGGAACTGAAGTAGAGACCACTGGAGGCACTGTTTACTTCTGGCTCCCAGCCTCACATTCAGCTACTTTTCTTATACAGCCCAGGCTCACCTGCCTAGGGATGGTACTGCCCACAGTGGACTTAGCTATCCCACATCAATTGGCAGTCAAAAAAAAATGCCCACAGACATGCTCACAGGCCAATTCGATGGAGGCAATACATCAGTTCATATTCCCTCTTCCTAGGTATTTCTAGGTTTGTGTCAAGTTGACGAAAACCGTCTAGCACGTGGAGTTATTTGTGGAGCCTTTGATGGTCATGGCTTGGGTATGGATCCATCAACCAGAGGCCTATGTTTGACTGGTTCAGGAAGCTGGTAGGCTCAGGCAGTTCTTTGACTCCTTTGGATGCCATATTCCATCTCCAAACACATGTCCTATTCACAGTACCAGATACATTGACATGGAGTCTGAACTTGGTTGTGGTTAGATTTTCATGTATCCTTTTTCTCAGTAAAGTTTGTGTGGGGTTACTTTATTCTGCCCTGTGAAGCATGCTTATGATGTACTCCCATTCACTGGTGTCACACATATTTGCTGGCCACCTACTATGTGCTGCTAGACATTGTGCCACGCTCCTATCCAAGGAACAGAGACAGACATTCAAAAACTAAAGATAAGTAGCATAGACAATTCTTTGCCCTCAAGGCATCTAGTCCACAGGGCTCCAAAATTACATCTCAGTCTAGAGATATGATTCCTAATGATATTCAGCTACACTCATGGATCAGTGCCTAGCCCAATGGTCATCAGAGGGCCATCATCCAGCAACTGATGGGAGAAGACACAGACACTCACAGTCAAACACTAGGAGGATCTAGGGGAACCCCAAAGAAAAGGGGGAGGAAGGATTTAGGAGCCAGAGGGGTGGAAGATACCACTAGAACACAGCCCACAGAATCAACTAAGCAGGGTGCATAGGGGCTCACAGAGACTGAAGTGACAAACACAGACCCTGTATGGGTCTGAACTAGGTCCTCTGCATATATGGTTGTGTAGCTTGCTGTTCTTGTGGGATGCTTAGCAGTGGAAGTGGGGGTGTCTCTTGTGGCGTCCACCCTTGACCAGCAAGAAAGACGCCACACCGAGGAATCTTCTTTAAACACAGTTTAATCGGGAACCTCTTTGCTTTGTACAATGTATAATGGCGGCGGCCGGCGGCCGAGGGAGACGGGGCTTGATATAGTCTACATCTACCAATCACCTAACCCTACGTGGCGCGCCAGGATAGGTTGTCTCCAAGCAGAATTAAGAGGATACATGACCTTTGCCTTATTTGGAGTTGTTTACCACAGAGAGCGCTCGCCGTCGGGCTGGCGGAAGGCGGAAACCGGCGCCATCTTTTGGGTGCGGTTTTCTGCAGCTCCCTACAGTTCCCCCTTTTTGTTTTAATATTATAGGAGTAGCAGTATCTATCTGTTGTTAGATTTTAGTCATCTCTGTCTTAGGTTTAACCCCAGTGTCCCTATCTTACCCGTCAAAGAGTCATTGTGTCGCCCTCACAGGCTCATGTCTTAGGTTGAAGGGAACACATGTATGTTTATTTGCTCAGCATGAGGGTAGGTGCCCGTCATTGAGCATGACTGATTTAGATACGCATCACTCACTCAGCAAGGGCGAGACAGACATCTATTTGTCTGTCAGCATGGATAACCATGCTTGAGGGGACTGTCCTGCTTTCACAGCAGCAAAGGCCTGTACCAACATAGCAGCTTGGGATTTTTGTGACTTCCTGATCCTGTATAGGCATCATAAGCAAACAAAAATGGCTAACAGCATCATGGAAAACATAACCCCTATTCCAGCCCATTCCTTAACTAAACTAAAGGCTTGTGTAATCATGGTATTACTTCTCTGCTGTGTGACCCTCATCCTGCAGATACACCATAAGGCTATGAAACTAACTAGGATAAGCATTCCTTCCAGGGCACCCATTCCTGCCCATTCTTTCAGATGATCATGGCTTGAGTGATCCATGCAGATAGTTCTTCCGTAACCAAGATGTTGACCCTGGTGGAATTCACATGCACTATGGAGAGTCTCAGCTCCTGTATCAGCTTGTCAAAATCCCCAGACCAGTTGCCTAGAAGATACTATGAAGGTTGTTTAGACATGTTTGTTGCTAAGGAATAATTCTGATAGGAAACAGCTGTTACATACAAACCAGGCATTCTCCATTCACATCCCAACTGTGTCAGTTACCATAAAGTATCCAATTGTTTCTGTAATAGATCAATGTGTTGATTCAAAACCATAATGCCATCTTTCAATTGAGCATTAAGGGTAGATTGGATATCCAATGTAATCTCTATATGCTAAGTGTAGCAATTTTAACTCCTTACTAGTTAAGAGAATGTCATCCATATAGTGGACACATCTCACAGCAGGGTATTTCTCTCTAATAGGAGCAATAGCATGACACACAAAAAGCTGACACATAGTGGGGCTATTGGCCATACCCTGGGGTAAAACCACCCACTCATATAATGGTATGGAGAATAGAAGGTAAAGTAAAAGCAAACCTAACATTATCCTGTACACATCACAAATCAGGTTCTTTATGATTGGGTAGGGCTGACAGCAATGGTAAACCATGCTGTATAGGCCCCATGACTTGTATCTATTTATTTCCTTCAGCTGTTCTACCGTCTCCTGCCCCTCTTCTATAGCCTTGTGGCATCTTTGATCCTCTAGACAGCTGCGAACCATCTTCCAAATAGGCCATGTCCCTGGCTTTAGCGTTCCCTGTGTCCAGACAAAATCTAGATCTTTTTTAAGCTTATCCCAACTATCCACAGTGAGATTGCCCGAGGCTGCGATGTTAAAAAGCAGCCAAATGACCACTATAATAGCGGGGTCCATTAACATATTCTCATTCTGCAAATTAAAGCAGAAGCGAGGTTTTTTACTTTCGGTTCGCTTTTGTCGCGAACAGTGTTGCTCCTTTTTGGAGACTTTACCGCCTCTTTCCCGAGGGCTTTGTTGCTCCTTTATCGGAGACTTTATTGCTTCTTTTTTGAGGGCTTTGGTGCTCCTTTACCGGAGACTTTATCACCTCTTTCCCGAGGACCTTGGTGCTCCTTTATCGGAGACCTATCTCCGCATTCATCGCGGACTTTACAGTTCCACTTACCTTGGGAACTTACCCCCGACTGTGAGAAGTTCTGATTCCCCGTACGTACGGGCCACCACTCGCGGCGGTGGCGGCGTCCCCGTACGGGCCACCACTTGCGGCGTCCACCCTTGACCAGCAAGAAAGACGCCACACCGAGGAATCTTCTTTAAACACAGTTTAATCGGGAACCTCTTTGCTTTGTACAATGTATAATGGCGGCGGCAGCGGCGGGCCGAGGGAGACGGGGCTTGATATAGTCTACATCTACCAATCACCTAACCCTACGTGGCGCGCCAGGATAGGTTGTCTCCAAGCAGAATTAAGAGGATACATGACCTTTGCCTTATTTGGAGTTGTTTACCACAGAGAGCGCTCGCCGTCGGGCTGGCGGAAGGAGGAAACCGGCGCCATCTTTTGGGTGAGGTTTTCTGTAGCTCCCTACAGTCTCTGACTCTTTTGCCTGCTCTTGGGACTTTTCCTCCTACTGGGTTGGCACATCCACCTGTGATATGAGAGTTTGAGTCCAGTCCTTGGTGGATATCCCTGGGAGGAATGCTTTGGGGGGGGCAGAAGAGAAATTGATCTGGGGAAGAGAGGAGGTGGGGGAGGAATTGGGAGGAGTGGGGGAGGGGAAACTGCAATTGAGATGTAATGTATGAGAGAAGAATAAAAGTTAAAAACAACTGATGGGGGAAGTACTTCTGTGTATGTTTATCTTATTGATTGTTGAATAAAGTTCTGTTTGGCCAATGAGACAGCAAGTTAGACAGAACTAAGAGTCAAAGAGGATTCTGGGAAATGTAGTAGAGAAGTGGTGATCCAGGCAGGAAGTGACATAGCAAGGAGACTCATATTTAAGCAAGGAGAAACATGGCTCCTCCAGCGGCGCCATGTGAGCCACCGGCAAGAGAGGGCACCAGCAAAAGGCATCCTCTATAAGATAAGTATTATAAAATATATAGATTTATGATAATTAAGACTGAGCTAACAGATGAGAATCCTAGTCATTGGCCAAGCAGCATTTGAACCTAATACAAGTCTCTCTGTGTATTAATTTGGGCCCTAACTCGGGCGGGCCACTGGCATAAAGGGCACATGTGGCGGTGGGGCTCAGCGGCTTTTGGCATAAAGATTTATCGTAACAAACAGCAAACAAACAAAAACCAAAACAAGGCAAAAAAAAATCAACTCAACTCAGAGGCTCAGAACAGTGGAGAGACCTGCCTAGGTCCCACAGCTGGTGCATAGCTGGAGTACAGGTCAGCGTGACTCCAGTCCTTTATCCTTCCTCACTGCACACCTCTGCCGAGGCCGTTCCCACCACCTGCTGGGCAGGGTCAAGAAGACCTGGAGGAAATCATGTTTTTCCTGAGTCTCCAGTTTGAGAAGGACACGATTCTCGTGTACATAGGAGGGGTTAAGAGACTTGGCACCCGCTGGCAGCAAGGAGCATTGGATGTGCCTGCTTCTTACTGAGGGAGTGTGTGTGTGTGTGTGTGTGTGTGTCTGTCTGTCTGTCTGTCTGTCTGTCTGTCTGTCTGTCTGTCCATCCCGGTGTGTTGGCACATGATGGGGACACAGCTGGGTGTCTGTGTGCATTTCTATGGATACTTGTATGTCTTTGTGTCTGTTCTCTCTCTCTCTCTCTCTCTCTCTCTCTCTCTCTCTCTCTCTCTCTCTCTGCCTGAGGATCTGTATGTTAACTATGCATTGTTCTCTGTAGGTCTGTTTGTGTCTGTGTGTCTGCACCTATGTCTTGGGGTATAGGGAACATTTGAGTCTGTGTGCGCATTTTTCTGTGTTTTGATTTTCTGTGTGTGTTTTTCTGTGCCCATGCATCAATAAGTAGCCTTGTGCGTGCATCTGTGCGACTGTGTTGTGTCACCTGTCCCCCTCCCTATACTCAGTTCTTCCAGTGAAGCTGATCTGACATGTCCTTCTGTGTCAGGGACATCAGTGGCTTTAGCTTTATCTCCCAGCCTGCCACCCTGTTGGAGGAAATTAAATTTTGACTTGGCACAGCCTGTTCCTTATGATATCACTGGCTGTGACTGGCACATTCTGATCACCCAAGTATTTGTCTTTTGATTGCTTGATGAATACCTGCCAATTCAGAGATTAAGATAACATGAGTTGGTTTTTGAAGGACCCTATAGGCAACATTAGTGCTGTTTGTGATTTTGCTTGGACTCCAGACAAAGGAGAAAGAGTTTTGGCTTTGCAATGTAAGACCTTGGTTCAAAGCTCCAGCCCCTTCAAAAGCTGTGTGAACTTGGAGACACTTCAATTCTCAGAGCTTACTTTGTAAGAAAGTACAAGTACAATAGTGGGACAATGTTCTCAGAAATCTATGAAGTCCCTTAGTTATATGATGGGGAAAAGACCCTGGTGAGATGTTTAACAGACAACATTTAGTTCCTTTCTTTCCTTGAGACATGGTCCTGAGTCAATGCCTGAATCCTTCAGAGCTTCATATTTCGCTAGGATAAGCAACACAGGATACATAGGCATTAAGCTGACCATTGGCAAGTGTGAGGCGCCAGCAGGGGAACTAGCAACGTTTGTGTTATATATACACCAGGTATGATGCTGCATCTTCAAAACTTCTACAGGTGCAAGCACACGGAAGTTCTGCCTGTGCAGGCAGGCCAGCAGACAGGCAGGCAGGATGGATGGATGGGTGCAGTGTGGGAAGAATGGATAGCACAGAGTAGTGCAGGATGGATGGATGTAAGTCAAGCAGGATGGATAGTGCAGCTTAGAGCAAGATGAATAGATACAAAGCAGGCAAGGATGGTACAAAGCAGGCAAGGGCAGATGGTACAGTCCTCCGTCTTGGAGTGACCCAGGCTGCCTGGCTTGTGGCATATTTCCCCAGTGCCTGTCCTGACACCACCAACTGTGTCCCTCTAAGTGATCTTTCACTGTCTAGTCCCTCGTGTCTTTGAAGATACTGGTCCCTTTGTACGAAACTCCCCTGCCCTCCACTCTGTCCCCTAGATTATCTTAGTTCCCTCCACCCAGATATCCCTGTTTTCTGCACTTCTGGTGGGGCCTGGACTCCCTTCACCATGCAAGACTTTCAAGGTGTGATGGTTGTTCTTCTGTACTCAGACTGTAAATCAGGATAAGCCCTTCCTTCCTTCCTCCCTCCCTCCCTTTCTTCCTTCCTTCCTTCCTTCCTTCCTCCTTCCTTCCTCCCCTCCTTCCCTCCCTCCTTCCTTCCCTTCCTCCTTCCTTTCTTCCTTCCCTCCCATGCTTTTGTCCTGTATTTTGTCATAGCAATGAGAAAATTAACTGGCACACAGGGCATTTGAATTCCTGGGCTCCTCCCCATGTGACACTCTGCAGGAGGTGAGGGACCTCACCTCCTTGTTTGACCTGGGCAGAGTAAACACTGGAGAACATTAGTCTCCTCACATTTTTTTGTCCTGCCCTCTGATGGCCATGCCTTCATGGATGAGCATATTCGCTTTGTCTGACATGAGTCAGACACCTATTTGTGTAACAGAATTTCTGAGAGCACCCTCCTTTGTGCTGGTCGCAAGTGGATAGGCGTATCTCCATTGCACTGGTTTTCCATTACAGTGTCAGTTGCCAACCCAGCCCCCAAGCCTGGGCTTTAGGGGGTAACACGTGCTTGCTTTGGTGACCATGGCCTCCACATGGGCCCCCATCATCAGCTTTGGAACATGGTTTGGGGCCCACTTTCTGACACTGGGCTGCTTGAGTTCCAAACCGTGGTTCTGCAGCTCACTAGGCAGATGGCCACGGGTAAGGCAGTGAAGAGCTGAGACTCTTTGTGCAGTGAGGAGACACTGTCGTACCATCTTCCCTCACTGGGTTTCTGTATAGTTAAGTGAGATCACTCCCTGGTATTAACCCTCGTGTGGCATTTGTAACCAATGGTGGAGTCAGGCAAGGGCATTCCAACTGTAACAGAGAGCCAGAATCTGTGGGGGATGTGTTCATTCCATTTTCATGCCTGTAATGAAATACTTGAGAGTAGGCATTTATAGAGCAAAGAGGTTCATTGAACTTACAATGCCACTATTATAGCCCAATGCCTGCTGGGTATCCCTACAGGGGAACCACACAAAGCCACCCCTCTGAGTGGATAAAGCTCTAGGCAAACCCACCTCACCCTACTGTTACATGAATCATTGGGGCCCACTACACCTGTTGACTGCATCTATTGATTATGCTGTCTCCTTGACATCAATTTCCCCTGGCCAAGAAACCCTTCAATGGTGCTAGAGTGACCTAAGGTCACGCCCCTCTCCTGTTCAAACACCTTTGTCTCTCTCACATGCTCAGCCACCTCACTTCCCAGCACTGACATACAGTTGGAGGGTCACTAGATCAAGCCATCCATGCTCAGTCATTTTTGTGGGGACTGACTTTTCTCCTTAATGAACCATTCTGCTCTTCCTATCCATTCACCAGAGTCCTCATCACCCTTCAGGTCCCTACACATGCCTCTCCTCTATGAAGTACTGTGTAATTTGCACACAAACAATGGCCATTCCTTTTTGCAGCTCACAAAAGTGACTTGCAGCCAATCAGTGTAGCAGATCTTGGCTACACCTGGGAAGAAGAACTAGGTGGGGAGACATGGGAGTGTCTTGTTCCTTACCGGATGTGGTGTGGTACAGGACAAAGAGCACAGGTTCTGGAGTCAGGCACAGGGCTTGAAGTCTGGCTTTCTTCCTGGGAGGCAGCCATGCCAGCACAGTGATCTGATCTCTCTATGCCTCAGTTTCCCCATCTATAAACAGAGGGATGATTGAGCTATCCTCAAAGCTTGTCATGGGGAACAAAAGACAACTATAGCTTGGGCACTGCTAATCCAGATATCTAAACTTGGAGATGGTGCAAACTGAAGGGAATCCCACCTCTTGGAACTTGGTTCCATGCACAAAGTTGTTTTAAACACGTATAAAATAACCTACAGGCTACAGGTCTACAGTGTACAAGAAACAAATGTGGTGTTAGACTTCAGATCCATTCCTTGGTTGTGTGTGTGTGAGTGTGTGTGTGTGTGTGTGTGTGTGTGTGTGTGTGTGTGTGTGTGTGTTTTCTATCCATCCACCCCAGTAATCCAAAATCAGAAACACTTGTTTCTCAACATTTTGGAAAAGTGTCACTTAAGATGAGCTCATGCTGATACATACAAATATATTTAGTGTCACATGTGTGTTCATATACATGTGTGTGGTACGTATCTTAGAATGCTGTCTCAGGAATTCCTTTTTCCTTCCTTCCTTCCTTCCTTCCTTTTTTCTTTTTCTTTTCTTTTCTTTTTTTCTTTTCTTTTTTTTTTCAACTTAAGGGAGGAGTTACTTACAGTGCAAGGTGATAAAGTCTGTAAGAGTAAGCCACGGCAGCAGGAAGCTGAAGCTGCTGGCCTAATTGCTTTAGAATTGAGCTTCTTAAACTATGGCTGGACCCCATATGGGATCATGTAATTGAATGGAGGTGGGGTGTCACAAAAATATGGCTACAGCAAAAGGTTTCAGGATATACAATGACCAAAATTTAGAGTGTTAACTAAACATGTAATGCAACCAGGGTGTTTGTGACAGCTCTCACTGTGTGGCATGAGATGGAGGCGCACAGCTTCGCTGCTCCGAAGCCTTGGTTCTGAACTCACAGCCAGTGCACTGTGCACATGCCTCACACTACCACTGAGGCCAGCAAGTGCAGCCAAAACACCTGGGTGCAGGCTGTCAAATGTTTTGAGTTACAGTGTTTTGTTTTGTAACAAGGTTGCCAGTTCTGACAGAAACACAAAAGTCTAACTATGGAGAACAAAGACTGAGTATTTTCAACTACATCATTCCTCAACATGTAAGAATTATGTTCATACTCCTTTGGACTGGATTGCATCAGTGTTCGATTTTTTAAAAAATTTTCCTGTTTGCTGGGCGGTGGACACACCTTTAATCCCTGTACTCGGGAGGCAGAAGCAGGCAGAGCTCTGTGAGTTCGAGACCAGCCTGGTCTACAAGAGCTAGTTCCAGGACAGCCTCCAAAGCCACAGAGCGACCTGCCTCGAAACCCCCCACTCCCCCCCCAAAAAAATATCCTATTTGAGTTACTGGCTAGAGTTTTGTAAAAAGCCTGTTCAATATATTTTGGCTTGGGATGAGGACAAAATTCCCCAAATTTTTGAACATGGCCTAAAACATATTTTTGCCGTTTTGTGTTTCTTATTTGTGCAAAGTGCCATTCTCGGCACCAACAATTATGAAACCAAAGTATCAATTAACCCTTCATCCTGCAGCATCTTTTTACCCAAGGTTCAATTCTTTACATAACAATAAACAAGCGCACCTATCTCATCAGTGTGTAAATTTGATCTTGTTTTTATTAAGTACAAAATTATATTTGTAGAAGAATCACTTTAAATAAATTCCTTTTTGACTTGTTATCAGGAAATATTCTATTGGTGTATCTACACTGCTTACCTGTGTGCTCACATTGTGTGAAATTTTCTTGAGCACGAAAGGGTTGAAAATGGAGCAGCCAGCCCTGTCTCAGGAGATACTTAGGAGTGTGTTAGGAGAGATGTTAGAGAATGCGTATGTATGCATGCATGCGTGCGTGCGTGTGTGTGTGTGTGTGTGTGTGTGTGTGTGTGTGTGTGTGTGTGTGTTTGTGTGTGTGTGTGTGTGTTTGTGTGCCACTGCAGTTCAAGATAAACACTTTCTGAAAGCCTGTAGTCTGGCTGGAATTTATTCTGATATTTATTAAGTAGTCCTTTGACTATAATAAGATTTTTTGGTTTCAAGCCTTAGTTTTCTCTCTCCTTTACTAGACAGGGAACCCCTGGAGGGCAGCAGATGTGTCCTATTTATTCCAGCATGCTTTGTGGACTATGTCGGAAGGAAGGAATGAGTCCCGAGTTCTAAATCCAGGCTCCTCCAATCTCCTCTTCCTTGCTTACTTAAGTGCAGATGTGCTTTGATTTCTAATTTCCACCATGCAGTTCTGTGACTCCATCTTGATGTCAGGGAGGAGGAGGTGGCATGAGGGACCCTCAAGTGGGAAATGGAATGTCCAAACTGACTCTGGAGGATGAAAGCTCCAGCTGACCTACAAGTGTTCTGTAATGAGCAAAAACCAATTTAAATGCAAATTGCCTATGGCGTGGCTGGGGAAAGGCTTCTTGTTGCAGAGAAAGGCTGGGAAAACATACTCTGGGCCACTTCACTGTTGGACAGGAAGGTTGCTTTAACTACTTAGGATTAAAGTCCTAACTAATGACAAAGAGTCACATGCA
Source organism: Cricetulus griseus (assembly GCF_003668045.3). Taxonomy (NCBI): domain Eukaryota; kingdom Metazoa; phylum Chordata; class Mammalia; order Rodentia; family Cricetidae; genus Cricetulus; species Cricetulus griseus. The sequence goes on along the minus strand of NC_048600.1, from coordinate 46,493,289 downwards.
TTACTGGCAGCATTCCATGGTGTCACATGATGCTGACTAAGACGTAGGTGTCCCTAAGGGTACCAGTCTCTAGCCACTAGCCAGTGCCATTTACCGAGTCCCTAGCAGGTATCAGGTGCCATGCCAAGAACAAAGGACAAGTCCATGTACAGGAGCTGTCCTAAGGAGTTCAATGACCAGTTGTCATGTGCCACGCCAAGAACAAAGGACAAATCCATATATGGGAGCTATGCTTGGGAGTTCAATGCATGGGGACATGTTGATGTTAAAGTCAATTCTGGCCACAAAATAAAATTTCATTAACCATTTATTGTGTTGTGCCCAGGATGAGAAGCTATACAACTGTGTGTCTGTCTATATATGTGTCTATTGGGAAGCAGAACCTGCTAATTCTCAGGTTTTATAGCAAAGGAAAGTTAGGTTTGGTGAGAGTGAGAGACAGTTGTGTGTGGTTTCTGGCCGATGCATTAGACAGATTGTCCCATTCTGGGTCAGTGGCTCACATGCAGGCTAGTGCAGGGAAGTGCCTGGGAGTTCTCTGCCCAACCCTGAGTTCCTTCTAGATACTGGTATTTTTGCAGGTGTGTTCTGAAGACCAGAGATGCCTGTAGCTAGGTTGTCATGGGACAGGTTTGCCATTGGCCTTGAACTGGATCAGTGAAGAAATAACACTATTCAAAGAATCAAGGTCTTGGATTGCTCCAGAGAAAATGCTTGTGCAAACTTGGAGGTCACTTTTCCCCTACTTAAGAGATGGAGACATCCCACCCCTTATAGCTGTAAAACAATGGTACTCCAGCTCTTCAGCTACTCTCAAGGGTAGCTCGTTGAAATGGCACTCTCTTCCTCTATGCCCAGCCCCTGCCCTTCCTCCTTACAACCCATATCTTTTGCAATGGAGCACTTCAGTTTCCTCCCCTGGTTTTTGTAATCCAATCTGCCTCTCTCCCACCATGCTGTCTGATGGGATGGGGAAAGGCTTCATCCCGTTCACATCACAGCTGGAGCAAGGACTGGCCAAACCAAGTGCAGACAGCTTTGGCCTTGCAAACTGTATCAATCTCTAATCTCCAGGTAGTAGTAGCCTAGAGCCCATTCTATCACCCCCATTGCCTGTCCTGGACAACCCTGACAGTGACGCTGAGGACACGTGGCATTCGCCGAGGCTTGTCAGAGTCAGGCATTTTCTCGAGCTTATGGATTGTTTGCTCTGAACTGCAGTTTGTGATGAATGGACCAATATTTACAGCCTCGCCATAGAGGTGGAGAAACTGAGGCTCAGGAGGCTTATGACATTTGCCAGCCACCCACAGAGACTGAGTCTGGTTCATACAAGCATGGCCAGACCAAGGAGGGCAGGTTTCTGCTGGTTGGCTGACACCTGACCTCTGAGGAGCTCAGCCACTTGTTCACCGTACCACAACCTGTGTGCCAGGGAAGCTGACTGAGAGTGAGGCCCATGTTATAGGTCTTACTTTTAGTCCAGACACAGGTTTCAAGCAGCAACCAGACAAATGCTATCTTTTTTTGTTTTTTGTTTTGTTTTGTTTTTTGTTTTGTTTTTTGTTTTGTTTTGTTTTTTGTTTTTTAAGACAGGGTTTCTCTGTGTAGCTTTGGAGCCTATTTTGGCACTCGCTCTCTAGACCAGGCTGGCCTCGAACTCACAGAGATCCACCTGCCTCTGCCTCCCGAGTGCTGGGATTAAAGGTGTGCACCACCAACACCCCGTCAAATGCTGTCATTTTGGGTGACAATAAAGTGCCCAAAGGAAAAGGTGGTCAGGGGTGTGAGAGAAAGACATGAGTGGCTGACTGAGGAAGGCCTCCTGGGGGAAGGGGGGCTCTGAGCTGAGACTGGGGGTTCTCAGTTCAGTACTGTGGACCCTTAGGTAGGGTCTGATTATGGGCTGCCCTGTGCATGACTGATGTTGAGCAGTATCACACCTGACACCTGACACCTGACACCAGCAGTGCTCCATGCTCCATTGCAACCACCACACATAACCATCAGCTGCTTGTCACTAGGAGAGCAGGCCCCGCACACGGAAGAGACAGCCCAGTGGTTAAGAGGCTGCTCAAGTGTAAAAGAGCAGGGAGGGCTCTGGCCTGGATGGATACAACACATAGGCCTAGGAAGGCAGCTAGCTGGGTGGGGTTATCTGCGGTAAGAGTATTCCAGACAGACACAAAGCTAGTGGAGAGGCATTCTGACAGCAGGGACCCTGAGGCAGATGTGGAGAAGGTCCAGGACAGTTTTGAGAGGAGGAGGTAGCTGAGGCCCTGATCTCCAGCACCTCTCCCTCCATTGCTCGGGTTAAGCACCTACCCCTCACCCTGCTGCATGGCCTTTGGGTTTTTTTCTTTCCTCCTCTACTCAGTTATTTGAGAATCCCATATAGTGTATTTTGATCATATTTTCCCCACTCCTCTCTCTTAACTCCTCCCTATCCCCAAACTTTGTGTCCCCCCACCCCCACCCTACACACTTTTAATTAACCTATCAATTCCAATTTGTGCTGTGTATCTACTTCCGAGTGGGAGGCCATCACTGGAGCAGGGTCAACCTTCCAGGAGCCACACCCTTAAGGAAAACTGTCTCTCCCTCCTCCAGCAGCTGTCAGCTGTTCAGAGCTCCTCAGTGGTGGGGCTCATGAGCCCCCTCCCACTCTCTGCTAGAATGTTGAGTGGCTTGGTCCTGTTCAGATCTTCTGCAGGGAACTGCAGTTGCCTTGAGTTCACTGATGCAGTGGTCTAGTCATATGCAGAAGACACTGTTTCACTATGGTCCTTCCTGACCTCTGGCTCTTAGAGTCTTTCCATACCATTTCTAACATGGTCCTCTGATGTTTTTCTGTTGGCTTAGCTGTAGCACCTGAATCTACTGATATTTTAATTATTGTCTGCAGCCCCGCAGCCCTAAAGTCAGTGTCCTGCCAGCCACTCAGACCTTGGCTTGGTAGGGCTTCCAGTACTGCACCCCCAACTCTGCTGTAGCTACTATATGTAGATTTAAATTCTCTATCTTTCTTTTTATCAATAAGACTCGGGAGTCAAAGGCTGGGTTGAAAACCTGTTAGCTCAGAGAGATTGAGTAGCAACTAGCTGACTTTGATTTTCGGCTCTGAAAAGTCAGAGACTCTGGAAGAGACTCGTCTCTTCCCTCTTCCCAGAACCAAAAAAGAAGTTCAAACTCTAGTCCCCATCCTTTCCTTCCTGTGGGTCTTCTCTATCCAAACTCCTGTCTTCTCTATGACCAATTCTGGTCAACTTATCACTGGATCTGCCCCCTGATTGAAGGTTTAACTTGAATCAAGTGTCAGGAGTGTCAGAGTGTGATCAAAATATCCCACAGCAGTCCCAAGCCTTGGGGAGACTGTGACATAGATACCCCATTTGTGGCTGAGCAGCCTTCAGTGACTTACTCTCCTCACTTTGATCCCTTGTGTGTTTCTGTGTTAACCACTGTCCACTGAACAAAAATCCTTCTCTCATAAGGTCTGAGATCTGCACTATTCTGATGATAGTGTCACTCTAGCCTTATTAAGGGGCTGGCATGAGACCCAAACTTGTGCACCAAGCTCCCTCTTCCTGTAATAAAAATACTAAGCATGTATGTTGTAGCATACACCTGTAACCCCAGCATTCGGGAGGCAGGCTATATGAGACCCTGTTCTAAAAATCTTCAACCAAACCCACAAAGAAAATTTGGAAGAGAAACTTTTGTAATGGAAACAGAATGAAGTAAACTCATTAGTTCTGGCATCCATCTTAACCAACTCCAGCTTCCCTAAGAAATGTTTCTTCTCTCTGTCAAGACATGGTTTTTCAGCTTTTCCTTCTAATGCCCTTTCAGTAGACCTTTATTTAATCCATCAGAGATAGCTTCTGGTGCTTGAAATGCCAATTAAAATACAAGCAGTGCCATGTGATCGGGAACAGGAACGACTCTGTAGTACACTGCACTCATCATTTTGTGTTGGACAAGCTGTGTCCTTCTAGATCAAGGCACTTCTCCCGGGATTGGCTTCTTTTCTGAGCTCACCATAGTTAGAGTAATTGTATTAGTTATTTTCCTCACTGCTGAGACAAAATGCCTGCCAGAGTGTATGTGAGAGGAAAGACTCAGTGTAGCTCATGACTTAGAGACCCAGCCTATCACTGTGGGGAAGGCATGCTGGCATTGGGAGCATCACTGACATAGGAAGAGATGGATGCTGGTTCTCAGATGTCTTTCTCCTTTTCCCTTTTCATTGAGTCCAGTATAACAGCCCATGGGATGGTCCTGCCCTCATCCCTCCTCCAGGATGCTCCAAGCCCTTATGTAGATGTAACAACATTCCCATGTAATCTATGCTCATCCCCCACGTATGACAGAGGTAACAGTTACACTGTCTGTGGTTTTAGTGAGCAATGTCAGGAAAGAAAGAGTCTACATTTTTAGTACAAATGTAATTTCTGTTGAACATTTTAGTCAGATGTTGGTTAAGTCAATAGATGCAGAGCCCACTAATCCATTTCATTGTGGAATCATTTGTTTAATGTCATCCTCTTCCATGATTGCAAAGGACCCATGAAGATGAACATATGGAATCTACCAGTAAGCTACCCAGTGTGGTCAATTTGCTGAGAATGAAGCAGAGCAAAAATCACAGACAAATTAGGACAGTGACCACTTTGTTAATGTGCAGCACATAGGAAAGATTCAAGCACCATTCATTTGGCCACTCTAGAAATGTATGTATGTATGATGTATGTGGCCACTCTAGAAATGTATGTATGCATGTATGCATGTATGGTGTATGTATGATGTATTTATGTACATATGATGTATTGTACTATATGTGTATGATGTATGTGTGTACATATGATGTATGTGTGTATTATGTGTGTATGTATGAATGTGTGTATAAATACAGCAAACTGGAAGCATGTCTTTAAACATACTATGTGCCAAATAGTCCACTGGGCAGAAACAGATTTTAAGGGAAGAAGTCCTACAGACCCACTGCCGAACAGACTGCAGGGACTCAGTGAAGGCAGCTGAGAAATCTGGGTGCAGTGCACAGGTGAGGCAGATCCCTATCAACTTAGGAGAAGGGAGTGGGGGTAAGTGCTCCTTGAAGACTCTGATGACAGGAGCATCTGCAGGAGAAAACTGCAGAGGCTGCAGAAGAGGGGACAGAGGCCAGCCTGGTGAATTAGTCAATTGTTTCTTCCTCAATTCTCTGCCAGAGGATGGGGTTAGCAATTTCCTTTCCCATCTCAAGCGAGGCCATCTGCTCTGTTCAGCAAGCAGAAAATCCACTTCCAGAAAAATGTGGCTACCGATGAACCCCACAGTTTCACTCTTTGTGGGGATCAGTGACCCAGTGCATCCCTTGGGCTTTCTTTTGGTGGGGGGATTTTAACTCCGCTTCCACCAGGGTGTAGTAGCACATACATGTATCTTGGGAAGTAGAAGCAGGTTAAGGCCAGCCTGAACTACAGAGTAACTTCAAGGCCAATCTTACACAGTGAGATCAAGGCTGGCCTCTGTACATAGTGACACCTTGTCTCAAAAACAAAAACAAAAACAAAAAAAAAACTTCCATCTACAGCATTGGGAAAAAAAGAAGCAAATCCACTACAAAAGCAGATAGGAGTCCATTTATGCCCAATGCTTATGTTCCCCCAAATTACTGCACTGAAGCCCAACTCCTAAGATGATGTTATTAGGAGCGGGGAAGGGGATTGAGTGGTTCATGATTTGGAACCTCAGGAATGGGACTGATGTTTTATGAAAGACACCCAGGGTGCTTCCTAAAGACTTGACCCTTGTGAGGACTTGCCAAGAAGAGGCATCTATGGAGCCAGGTGGTACACAGTTTTAATCCCAGCACTCTGGAGGCAGAGGCAAGCAGATCTCTGTGGAGTTCAAGGTCAGCCTGGTCAACATAGAGAGTTAGAGGCCGCTAAGGCCACACAGTGAGATGTTGTCTCAAAAAATTTTATAGGGAGAGACAGAAAAATTTACCAATGAACATCAAAACTGAGTCCTCATGACACCAAGCCTGCCCACACATTGGTCTTCAGCCCTTGAACTTGGAGAAGTCAGCTCCTGTTGCTGAAGTATGCATTCACCCACCCTCTGGTGCTCTGCAACAGAAGAGGCCCAGGCAGTGGTGAACACATCTTTGGACGAAACCTCACAGACTTTCATGGCCTGGAGCTCCTCAGGGAAGAATTTTTTTTTCTTTCTTCTTTTTGGTTTTTCGAGACAGGGTTTCTCTGTATTGCTTTAGAGGTTGTCCTGGAACTCGTTCTGTAGACCAGGCTGGCCTTGAACTCACAGAGATCCACTTGCCTCTGCCTCTGCCTCTGCCGGAACTAAAGGTGTGCACCACCAATGCCCTGCTGGAATGTTTCTTAGCTGAGCTCTCCCACTTCAAAGCAGGGAGCTGGTCTTCCTGAAACGATGTAAGAAGCAGGAAGCAGGGGTTGCTGATCTTCTACTTAGTTCTTCTCAATAAAGAACTAGATTGTACGAAGAAAAGTTTCTAGAAAGTAAGAAGACAGGGAACTAAAAAACAATGAATTTTGTGGTTCGACAGCCTTTCTGTTTATATTTTCTTTCAATTCTCATTTATCTTTCTTTGGTTCTGACATGTTTTTAACATTTTTTGAAAAACACGGCACCTCTCCAAATTTCCCTCTTAAATGGAAATCAAACAGGCCCAGGCCCTAAGCCGAGTCTTTGATGGGCAGTCCTATTTCTCCAGAATTTAACTGCATTGTTTTAATTTCATGGAATTTCTTTTTATGGGCAGCTTTTATCAACAGTAGGTGGTACCGGCTTTCTATTCATGGTGGTGAGTAACTTTCCCTTTTGGAGAAATGTATTTTAAGTTTTTCAATGTGAGACAAGCCAAAGAAAAATAATAAAGCATAGACCATATGGTAACAGCTATGGCTTTAAACAACTCAAGTTTCAAAATAGGATTGAAGTCAGAGGGACAGCAGCCCAAGCACCACTCACCAGAGCAGATGTCAAGGCTGAAACGGAAAAGATGGCTTAGTAGATGAGTCAGAGACAGACTCTGGAAAAGGCTAGGGGGCTCTTCACATGACCTTGAGCAGACAGAAACCTCCTGACATGACAGAGAGCAGATCTAGTGTTGAACTTGGCAAAGGGCCCTGCTCCTGGGTCCAGATGTCCTTTTTCTTTTTTTAAATAAAATGCTGGCCAGTGCATTTTAGTCTGTTTTTTGTGAGTGACTACTACAGCTGTGGTGGTGGTGGTGGTGGTGGTGGTGGTGATGGTGGTGGTGGTGGTGGTGGTGGTGGTGGTAGTCGCTGTTGTTCATTGAGGCTCTGGGCTGAGTTCCTCATACACTTCTGTGCACTTCTCTCTGAACCCTTGCAACAGCCTACTCAGTCTCAATAGCCCTTATCCATACCGTTGTCTCAAGTTTGGTATTTTCATATATTGGTGAGATATCTTGAGGATGGAACCCATGTCCAAAGATGAATCAATTCATGCTATATTCATTCCTATATGCTTTGTGCACACAGCCTGTGGTGGTTAGCATTAATCACTAACTTCATAGAACCTACAATTACCTGGGAGATGGGCTCCAAAGCATACCTGGGAAGTTATCTGACTGCATTGATTGAAGTGAGAAGACCTGCCCACTATAGGCGACACCATTCCCTGGGGTCCTGGACTACATAAGTGGAGGAAGAAAGCTGAGCAGCTGCATGTGTTCACTGCTTTCTATGGGTCTTATGTAACCAGCAGCTCAAGCTCCTGCTGCCTTGACCTCCCCAGTGTGATGGACTGTACCTTGAACTGTGAGCCAAAGCAAACTTTTCTCCTTTAAGTTGCTTTTTTGTCAGAATAGTTTATCAAAACACCAGGAAAAGAAGGCATAGCTTTATCAGGATAATTCAACCCAAGTATTTAAAAACACTTTCACACATAAAACTAAGTGTGTGGAAACTTCACTATAGGAGGTCGGCATGGGATTTTCCATTTGGAGCCTCATGATAATGCTCAATAAGCTTTAGATTTTGGAGTATTTTGAATTTCAGATTTCAACCTGAAAAGCCAATGGAAGTAACACCCAACTTTTAAGGACCATATATGCTGCTCTAAGATTTTTTCAAGCTGCTTATTCATCCCTTTATTTTTGACAACTATCCCAGGAGGCAAGCATTATTATCACTCCCATTTTACAGGTTAGAAAACTGGGGTAGGAAGAGGAATGTATAGGTGTGATGGATATTCTTGGTTGTCAATTGGACTACATCCAGAATTAACTAAGCACCAAGCAGCTGGGTACACCTGTGAAGGATTTTTCTCAGTGGAAATATTTGAAGTGGGAATCTGAATTTTTGAGGTGGGAGGATCCATTCCCAGTTGAGACCACACCTTTGGGTGGCAGCCTATATAAACAACAATGAAAGAAGAACACTCTTGCTGGCAAGTTTGTTCCTTCATTTATATTAAAGCCTACTTCTTTGGAATTCTGACATATGCTGAAGAGAAGCTGAGACAACCTGTTATCATAAATCTTTCCGCCAAAAATGCCCGAGCCCTACTGCCATGTGGGCGGTCTCCGCCAGCCGCCTGAGTTCTGCCCACCACGTGGATGGACAAAATAATACAGAGACATATTAGGTACAAAGATGCTTGGCCAGTGACTAGAATTCTCATCTGCTAGCTCAGTCTTAATTATCATAAATCTATATATTTTATAAGACTTATCTTATAGAGGATGCCTTTCGCTGACACCCTCTCTTGCTGGTGGCTCACATGGTGCTGCTGGAGGAGCTGCCAAGGGGAAAAAAGGGACACTTCCTGTTTCCTTTGCTTAAATATGAGTCTCCTTGCTATGTCACATCCTGCCTGGATCACCACTTCTCTACTACATTTCCCAGAATCCTCTTTGACTCCTAGTCCTGTCTAACTTGCTGTCTCATTGGCCAAACAGTATTTTATTCAATAATCAATAAGATAAACATACAAAGAAGTATATTTCCCATCAACAACCAGCATTGTGAACTGAAGAACTATAGAATTCTTGGACTTCCATCCAGGAGATATGCAGACAGAAGTTCTGTTCCACCCAGTCCCACCGCCTTTTAGTCCCCAATAAACACACAGAGGCTTATATTAATTATAAATTGTTTGGCCATTGGCTCAGGCTTCTTATTGGCTATCGCTCTCTGAATTATTAATCCATTTCTATTAATCTGTGTATCTCCACATGGTCTTGCCTTACCAGTGATGCCTAGGTTTCTTGCTTCCTTGGCAGCTACATGGCATCTCTTCGACTCTGCCTACTACCTTTGATTTCCTGCCTGGCTAAATCCTGCCTTTCCATTGACTGAAACAGCTTTATTCACCAACCAATAAGAAAAACATATATTTACAGCATACAGAAAGACATCCCCCATCAGAAAATAGCTGTTGCTGAAACCTGGAAGCCACTCTAATAAATCTGATATATATATATATATATATATATATATATATATATATATATATATATAGATTCAATCCCATCAGTTCTGTTTCTCTAGAGAACCCTGACTGATACAATAGGCTCCAGCTGTAACTGATAGAGTGGATCCCAGTGCTACCATTCTGACGCCAAAGCCCACACTCAATCACCACACTCTATATAATGATGGAGCACAGACCTTATCTGTCTTACCAAGAACTCAACACTACTAAACTGTCAGATCAGTGGAACCTCCCAAGTGGCATTTCCCAAAGGCAGATGACTGTCACTCGAGCAGATACATACTGTGCGTCTACCATGCCAGCACAGCATCCTTCCTCCAGTCTCTCAATTCTCCTGTGACTGGGAGCTACAGGCCCATCCCACCCTCCCAGAAGTGGGGGCACTCACCCCACAGCTTTAAGGGCTTTGGTTGAGCTGTGAGCTCAGGCTGGGTCTATAGAATTTCTAGTCTATCTCTTTCTGCTTAAGCCTCTGCATTTGCCAAATTCTGTTTCTTCAGCTATTCACTTGACTCCTCTGGATTGTGTGGCTGAGCTTATGGGGTTCTAGTGAAGTTCTGAGGAGATGGTGCAGTGAGAAGATGAACTGAACTGAAGCCCCTTAGAAATCAAACTTTTTGTTTGTGTGTTTCGCTTTGCTTTGCTTTGGACACTGCTGTCTGGTGAATTTAGTTTCAAAGCCGAGATCTAAATGTCAATTTAAATGGACACACTATTGTTACATATTTTATGGATACAGCATGATAATTCTCTATGTGAATTATGATATATGGTGAAACTAAAAAGTTTGGCCCCATCAAAGCAGGGGATATGATGGGGGTGTGGTGGTGGCTTCTCTCACCATGAATGTCTGAGAAGACAACGGAAGAGAGGAAGCTGGGGTAGGGCTAAGGAAGATTTATTTTATTTAAAGTCTTGGTTCCCCATAGTGGGAAAAGTCAGCATAACAAAATAGTTTGCATCATGGCAGCCCGTAAAGTGACCTGCCTCCTCCAGTTAGACTCTGTCTCATAAGTTCCCTTTAACCATCAGGACAGCATCACCACCAGGGACCGTCCCTTCAGTAACATACCAGCCTTTTCCAGGGAACTCTTCACACCCAAATCATAATCATGATCACCAATTTGGGATGGGCAGAAGGATGGGGAATAGAAAGAGGGTGGATACGGGTCCCCAAACCCAGTTACAAAAGAGAGGGAAGTCCCACTGTTCAGTAGCACTATTAAGTGACTGTGGCTCACAACCATGGACGTGTTTCACAGTGACCGGGAGAGAAGAGCCCATGGGCTCTGACACACAGGAGGAAGAAACATTTGAGGAACTGGAGATGCTCTCTGGTGAGTTCTTTGAAAGTAAAAACTATTATTAGTTTCTAAGGACAACAGTTGGAGAGTCATGCAACAGGACACAAAAACAAATAAAAACGGCTCACTTTCCCACTACTCACAGGTCATTTACTGACCCACTGGCGCATTTCCTTCTGGATACAGGTACATAATAACTGCTATGCTGAAAATCCAGGGCACTTTGAACAAAGTACAAAATTCTCCCTGCCACCCACAACAGGATGTCACTATGCTGCTTTGGCTGTCCTGGAACTCATTGTGCAGACCAGGTTGGCATAAAGATCCTCCTACCTCTCTTTCCTGATGCTGGGATTAAAGTTGCATGCTAGCATGCCTGACCTACTTTTATTATTTTTTATAGTGTGTGTGTGTGTGTGTCTGTCTGTCTGTCATCTGTCTGTCTGCATGCATACATGCGTATAGGTGTCTGTGAAAGTCAGAGGTAGTGTACGTCCCAGGGATGAAATCCCAGGCAAGTTATGAAATCTCCCAACATGGGTGCTGGGAACTGAACTCATGTCCTTTGCAAGAACTGTATGTGTTCTTAGCCACTGGCCCACCTCTCCAGGCCTATAACATGGAAAATTCTTATGAACCTCTAATGTGACTGTCAGCCTCTGTAATCTGGCTCCTGGCTGCATCTCCTTTTCTGTCACTCTCCTCTCCACTCAGCACTCCAAGTACACAGCTCCTTGAGGTTTTTATGTCTGGCCAAAATGAAATGCTTTTGTAGACCTTCGCAGATAGCTTTCCTCCAGTGTGTGGTTCTCAATCAAAATGTCACCTTCTGGGATAATCAGTCTCTCTTGGAAATCACCTTGTTTTGTTTTAAGTTTCTGTGTTCATTATCTATTTCCCCAGTAGAAAACTTCCTTCCCAGCACAGCATCCTTTCTTCAGTCTCCTTCCTTCCTTCCTTCCTTCCTTCCTTCCTTCCTTCCTTCCTTTCTTCCTTCATTCCTTCCTTCCTTCTTCCCTCCCTTCCTCCCCCTCCCTCCCTCCTCCCCCAGTTCCCAGAATAGTCCTTAGCAAATGAGTATATTCAATAATTGTTTAGTAAGTTCATGAATTACAGTACTGTATTTACAAGCCCAGATCCAGCTATATTTGATATTCTGAAACTGAATTTTCTAACTCATTAAAATGTGATCACATCATCTTTTAGTGGCAGCCTGGATGTGCGATGGATGTGTCCTAACATTTAACCAAGCTGCTTGGGCATTTCTACCTTCTTGTTTTGTAAAAGGGTACAGTGTATTTCAGGGAGTCTTCATACACAGTAGTGCCCCCTACCCATTTTCCCTGTGAGTCATAGCTCAACAGAGACTGCAGGATCAAAGGGTTGCATAGGTTTCCCCCACTAGCCCATCTCACCAGAGTGACCTGCAGAAAGCTTTCATCACCTACCTCTAGGTGCACTTTAATGATCTGTTGCCTGTGGCCTTCCTAGTAGAACCCTGGAAGTCAGTGGAATGTTACTATTACCTCTTACCCAGGAGAGCTAACATGGAGGCCATGGGGTAGGACTGATCAGGCCTCCTTTCTCCACCAAGGTTTGCATACACTGATCAGCTGTGTAGGGATTTTCTCAGCTGTGAGTGGCCAAGGGGAGAGACATCACTCCTGCCAGGCCGGAGGTTCTTGGTTGTGGAATCTGAAACTGAAGAGCCTACCTCAGTCACACACTGACTCCATTTCCTTCCCTTTGCTGTCCAGCATTCACTACAGGCTCAGCAAACTGTTCTCCCCAAATCCCACCCTTACCTGGCCAAGTGCACCATGCCTGTATCCAATCTACCTTTGTTCTGTATCTTGCTCAGCTTATTTCATTTTCTCAAAAGCCCCATCCATGGTCCAGGCCCCAGAATGCCCTCCAGCCCAGGACCATCCTGGTCACCAGGCCCTTGCTGCTATGAAGTTCATATACCATAATAAGCTCAAATCTCTAGCTTCTTCCTCAGGAGTCGTGACATCTAGAGAAGTCAGGGCTGGAATGGAGCCTTCACTGACCAGCTCTGAGCAGTGGGGACAATAGAGTCTGCCTTCCTGAGCATTACTTTCCCTATCAACAAAACGTGGCTTATGCTATTTGGGCTGGAAGGATTGTTTTTAGAATTCAGGGCTCCTACGGCACAGAACACTCATGCCTGTGAGATGGTGCAGCAAAGAAGAGCACTTGCTGTGGAAGCCTAATGACAGGAGTGCCATCCCTAGAACCCACGGTGAAAGGACAGAATTGACTATTGAAAGTTGTCCTTTGACCTCCAAGCATATGCTATGGCACATGTGCACATAAATACATAATAATACATTTTTTAAAAAAATGATGACTTTGCCTCCCAAGAACCATAGACCAACAAAAACAAACAAACAAACAAAAGACCCACTTGGCATAAGAAAGCCCTCTTTTGAACTGTTGATAAGGGATGTCCAGGAGATTCCCAAACCTAAGCATTGCCATTGACCTTGGTTGTCCCTCAGTGGTGGAGAGTAAGTCCTTATTGCTGGAGACACCATGAACTTTGGACACAGGACCCAGACGACCCAAGCTGGGACTGATCTGAAAGTCTCTTCCCTGAACACTAGTGTTTATAGTACCAAAGACACCATACAAGCTCCAAAAGGAGGAAAGAAACCAGCAGTCCTACCTAGCTATAACATCTATGAACCACAGCAATGACCAGCATGGCACAATAACCCTAATGGTGCAGTAGTGGCACATATATAGCAGTAACCAACAACAAGAGGGAAATTATGCCTGGTACTGGAAACCCAGGCAACAACCCATGGATCTTGGAGGAGAACCTATAACCACCACTTTACTAGACCAGCATAACCCCCAATAACAATCTAAACATTTGTCTTTCTACACACATAGCCCTCATCTTATCACTCATCAAGGAAACATCTCTTTGCAACAGACAGAGACCATTGCAGAAAACCAAAACTAATCAAGACATAGAGTTGTGGAACCCAGTCCAGTGGATACATCTACAACATGACTCTGCCACCTAAAGCTCAGAGAACATTACAGAAGAGGGGGCAGAGAGATTGTAAGAGCCAGAGGATCAGGGAGTTTGCTATGAGATCATGTCTCCTGGTAATGTCAAAAGACAAGCCCATAAGGTCTCACCAACAGGACCACTCAAACATGAGTCGAACAAGGACACCAATAGACATGGTGTCCAACATGGAAGGGACAAGGCTCACAAGGCCTCAACCCTAGACGAAGGAACTTAGGAATGCTTAGAGGCAACGAAGCAACTAAGGAATGTCTAGAGTAGAAAAATAGTCTTCCCCATGGAAGAGCACACCATCTGGTAATCCAAAACCAAGTGGTCAGTTCTGAAAAAAATATAACAAACAACCTACCAGGGAATGAGACCCACTATCCATGGGCTACCTCCTGTGTGTCAGATCTGGGAAGCAAGAGGGTTTTCTGTGGGACTTCATTTAATCCCTCATGCTATCTTTGTATTTTTAAGATTTATTTTTCTTTGAAATTATATGTATTGGGGGCAAGCTCATGAGTGCAGTTTCTGGTCAGAGGTCAGAGGTCAGAGGTATCAGAACCACTGGAGGTGCGGGTCACAGGTGGTTGTATCTGCCTGTGCTAGGTGCTGGGAATCCAATTCAGATCCTCTACAAGAGCTGGAAATCTAATTCAGATCCTCTCTCTGGTCCTGCATCATGCTGTCTGCTGAGACATGTCTGCTGTGACAAGGATCGAAGAAAAACAGAGTCAGAAAGTTCAGGAAACAGCCAGAGGATAGAGGTACATGCAGAGAATGAAGAAGGGCCAGGATTTGAACAGAATCTGCTAACATAACCAATAACAGTTTTGTATAAAGCTCTGCCTCCAGCCGACCAGCCTTCTTAAGCATTCAGTCAGAGCCTTTAAGGGTTGCACAGAGGCCTTGTGGTCACTAGATCAAGGATTATTATAGACTTCAACCTCCCAGTGCTATGGCAAAGGAGTGGTTTCTATTTCTGGTGCCCTTGCCATCTCCAGGGAAATGCCTCTCTGCTGCTCAGGAGTCACAATGTTCTTGTTTCCCTCCTGTGACTCAGCACACAGCTCCAGATGGCTTCCTGCCCTTCTAGCCCCGTTGGCTGGGTGCTGAGAGTCGGAGTTGTCCTGGCCCAGCTCTCCACTGCAAAGCCTTGCTGCACACTGTTTGCACAGGTTGCTTTCTCTCTCTTTCTGGCCTCCCCCAGAGTATGTATGTCCCATGCTTTGAAGGTGAAATCCAGAAAGCACATCCTCCTATGGACCAGTGAGGGGGGAGGGGCATTTGTGGAGCCTCACTGACCCAGTGGGAACACTGATCACATACTTCTTAGGTTTGCAGAGTTAGGGCTACCAGATAAAAACACGGAATTTCAGAAAAAAATTTATTTTTCACTATAAATATGTCACAAATACTGCATTAAAGTTTAATTGGGTATCCTGTAACTTTATTTGTGAAATCTGGCAAATAACCATTCCAGCCTGCTGAACATGGAGTGAGGAAACCAATATGCTTTCTCCTCCATCAAGAGCCTATACTTGGTAGCATCTTTGCCATGAGATGCTCATAGTACCTGTGACAAACATGCAGTCTTGAGTCGTGACACAGGTATGGACCACCTCAGCCAGGGAGTAGGATACCTGGGTCTTTTGTCTGTTGCTTCATCTTTAGGATGAATGGTCCAATGTTTGCATGCTGTTGGCTGCCTGGCACACATCTAGACCAAGCCTTCTTATGTTTTCATGGATAAGTAAGAAGCCTAACTTGTTGGTGGGTTCAAGCCACTGTAATGTGCTCCTTGAAACCTGCTTGACATAAGAAAAGCACAGGGGACAGCTGACCTGCTCAATAGCAGCCACTTTCCCTCTTTGGCTGTGAAGCAACTCTTGACAACCAAAATATGAAACCCCTAAGAAAAGGGATTTGGGTCTGTTTGGTTCTCCAGAAGAGTGCCTGGCCCTCAGCAAGGTGGAGCATTGAATGAACTGAACCCAGTCTAATTAACAACATAAACAAACAAAAAAACCCATGCTAGGCACAGCAGATCACATTTGTGATCCCAGCACTCAGAAACCTGAGGCAGGGAAGTTGTGATCATCAAATTCATGCACATAGTGACTGTGAGTTGGCCCATCTCATGAGACCTTGTCTCAAAAACAAACAAACAAAAAATCATAAAAAGTAAATGCATTCACAGTCTCTTAGAGGGGAGCCTTTCTGGAGGTAATCACATCCCTTCCTTGCTGAGACACAGTCAGAGCCCTACTTTGTTTACAGTAATTTCTAACAAACCCAAACAGGATTTCCATTCGCCACTGACAAGTCACAAGTACTCGGCCCAAGGCTTACATGGCTTTGCCTGCCCTCCCCCAAGATCTCCATAGATCAGAGTTTATAAAGCTCATAGGCTGAGCTTTATATCTTGAATAGATTTGTCAGTGGCTCTTGTGTTAGTCAGTGTTCTGTTGCTATGATAAATACCTGAGGCTGGGAAACTTACAAATAAAAAAAGGATGTTCATATAGTGAGTGGTTTGAGAGGCCAATGCCATATCACCAGTCCCGGTGAGCACCCTTGGCTACTTTCTTTACCTTGTGGCACACGGTGTCACAGTGGCAGGAACACATAGGAAGAACAAGACATGAAGCCAGAGAGGGCCTTGTGTGAATCAACTTGCTCATACGAAAACTACTTCAAACTCCTCCACAGTGTCCTGTCCCTAGTGACCTCCCACAGGGTCCCACCATTCAGCTTATGAACCAAGCTTCCGAGACAAGAAGTCCCGGAGGACAAACCACATCAAACCCCAATGGGTCCCAAGG
Organism: Cricetulus griseus; assembly: GCF_003668045.3. Taxonomy (NCBI): domain Eukaryota; kingdom Metazoa; phylum Chordata; class Mammalia; order Rodentia; family Cricetidae; genus Cricetulus; species Cricetulus griseus. The sequence goes on along the minus strand of NC_048600.1, from coordinate 46,476,604 downwards.
CACGGATGACTGCCCAAGACTCGATGTATTGAGTCTGTGGTGAAGGCATCGCCAACAGAATTGCAGGCAGGCTGCTGGAATGTTTCAGCACTCAGAAACCATCCTGGGCTCACCTGGTGGCAGCTCTGGCAGCTGTGTTCAGGGCCTGCATCCCAGCCAGCCCCTTGTTTGGTTCCCCACTGACATCTCATTATTTCATCACTCTCCCTAATAGTTCTCCAGCTGTACCCTCTTCCATCTCCATCACAGCTCTACACAGAGCTTTCCATCTGCCCGTTGTGCTTTCTGCTGCTGTGATCAAACACTGACCAAAACTAACCTGGGGCAGGGACTTACATGACTCTTAGTTGACAGTCTACCACCAAGGCAGGATCTCAAGGCGGGAACCCAGAGGTAGAAACTGAAGCTATGGAGGAATGATGCTTACTGGCTTGATCCCATGTTCATTTTTAGTGACCTTTCTTATATAGCCCCAGAAAGCCTGCCTAGGGGTAGTACTTCCCAGTGTGCAGAGCCCTCCTGTGACAATTAACTGCTCTACAGATGTGTCCACAAGCCTATCTGAGGGAGGCAACTCCTCAGTTGAAGTTTTATCTTCCCAGGTGTGTTAAGTTGATAATGGCTGTATTTTGAGTGAGGAAACTTCACCCCCCCATAGGCTCATATATTTGAATGTTTAATTCCCAGGTGGCGGAACTGTTTGGGAAGGATTAGGAGTTGTGGTCTTGTTGGAGGAGGTGTGTCACTGAGGTTAGGGCTTGAGATTTCAAAAGCTCACTCACTCCACACAGTTAGTTCTCTCTGCCTCTTATTTATCAAGATGTGAACTCTCTCTCAGCTACTACTCTAACACCACGCCTGCCTGTCTGATGTCATGCTCTTTCTTCTGTAAGTTGCCTTAATGATGGTGTCTTATCACAGCAGTAGGAAAGTAAGACAACAGACACTGTCTCTCTCAGGATCCTGTTGCTGGCTTTTCCCAACTTTCCCACTCCCACCCCCATCCACAAACCTATTTTCATTGTGCCAGGGTGACTATTACCAAAATCTTGTCCCAAATTTCTCATGAAATGAAATTTAGGAAGCCCAATGTTCGCCCTAAAATTGTTGGCCACTTCTAGCTTCGAATACCCATTTCTACTGTACTCACCATTTTGTGTGAGCATGTGCAACACATGCTTGCCAGCTGATTACCATATCACTTGAGGTGTGGCTTTAGCTCAGTCTACTTCTATGACAGAATAGCACAAACTTATAAAGTATAAAGGTTAAAGCAGGGAGATGGCTCAGTAGCTAAGAGTTCTTGAGGAGCAGAGTTGCAAGTACTAACACCTACATAAGAAGCTGGGTTTGGCTAGGTGTCCACCTGTGACATCTCAGGGTTTCTCATTGGCATCACCACACTTGTTTATGAGGCATTACATGATGTTCCTATATACGTTACAAGCAGGATATCACCATCTGATTTAATACTTAGCATATTTGTCACCTTAAATATTTATCATTTTTGATGGGAACATTCAAAACCCTCTCCCTCTCTCCCAGCTATTTTGAAATACACAGTATGTCACTGCTAACTATAGACACACTTTTAAAGCAGTATGAGACGTGTGGTTCTTTTCTTCATTAAAATGACAAGAGGAGGAACAAGAAAATGGAAGACACTAGTTTCTTGACAATGCTAAGGGTCAACTCCCAGCGCTGGAAGTCACTGGCACTTCTTGGACACCGGGTAGAGACTAGCAGGCTAGCTGCTGTGAGTGGGCACTCTGCTCCTGGAGCCCACACTGCTTCACCCCTCACTGCTCCCACCTCTGCTGGGCTTGCCCTCCTCCCACCAAGCCTCTTACCTGCCTTTGCTTTTGAAAAGCTGTCTAAGGCTTCCTCACTCGCTGAAAAGACAGTCTTTTTAATGGCTTACAAGTCAACCTCTGTTTTCCTACAGAGAGGCAGACACCAGAGGAGGAAGGAGTCCCCTTGGCACATAATAAGAACTCGATAAATATTTGCCAAATAAACGGCCATGTGTTTCATCAGTTTTGGAAGAGAAAGTCCAGACCACTCAGAAGGGCGATCAAGGCCATCCCTAGGGCCTGCCCTGTACCTGCACCCCAGTCAGTGCTTCTGCCCATGGTGCCCTCAACTGAGCCCCGCCAACGGCTGCCTCTCGAATGCATTCTGAGGGCAACCTCTATGCCTGACACTCTTGAGGCACAGCAATTCCTCCTTTCCCCTGCTGGGTGAACCCATAGGAGATACCAAGGCTGCCCCTGACAGACTGGCAATGAACTTTAATTTAATAAGAGATTAGCAACAGCCACTAACAAAGCAGGATCATCATAACAATGTGCTGCAACACAGGCTATTTAAAACTTAGCCCTTGTTTGTCTCTGAGATTTTTTCCCAGTACTTTCAGAGCTCACAGAGAATGTTAAGTAGGGACAGGGCCTTGGGTACCGCAGATGACCTAATGGCTCTTACATACAGCAGATGACCCAATAAGCCACATGAGACCCTGAGCCCCCAGCAGAACACACAGCCCCAGACAAGCTGTTACAGTATGCTCAGGCTTTGTTGGGGGGAGAAGGGACTGTGCTTTGAGAGCATCTCATCTCATAGCAAACTCCTATCCATCCCTTAGCGCCTAGCTATAGGACCACCTCCTCCAGGAAGCAACTTACAGCCCCTGGGCTAGGGTTAGTTTCCAACATGCCCATAGCCCCCTGCCCATTCTATTGTCCTCTTTTTCCTGCGTGCCTCCCCAGCCAGCTTGATCTCTGGACTCGAAGTTTCAGTGTGAGGCAAGACTTGGTTTTATTGGTTCGGTTACTGAACTGCCCTTTAGTTAGCCCTTTAGTTTAGTTAGCCTCTCCCTCCTTTCCAACCCTAGACAACCCTGTCTTCCCTGCATAGTAAGTCCCCTCCCCACGCCCTTTTCATCATCTTGTTCGGAATTAACCCTTCTGCTTCCAAGGAAACTCTTGGACCGAGAAGTCTTCTGGCTAGCCAGAAAAGCTTAGCTGAGAGCTCATAAAGATTGTGTTTCTGTTTTTCCTTCTCCTCTAAGCCCCTCCTCCCCGTTCCCATCCATTATTCCCACCTTGCATTGTTACTAAACCATTACCCCTCCCCCACCAGCAGCACTGCTCCTTTGTACCAGAGACACTGGTTCCATCTCATACTAATAGAAATTGACACACTCTTGGGAGCCCAGTTCCCATATTTTGTCCTCAATATAACCATGTCCCCCTGGTCCTTTCCTGAACCTCAATGGAAAGTGGAGTGCTCCCACGGTGCTCCCTATTTCTCTAGCTATGCAGGGTCCCATGCATTCTAGAAGTCCAGGATCCACTTCCTTTGGGAGTTCTCACCTCCACCTGGACAAGACTGTGCTCAGTCTCACCTGTGTCTTTCTAGCCCTGGGCCCAAGGTGCACTACACTAGGAGCCACATAGAGGACTGTTGTCTGGACTGCTGGAGACCCAGTGAGAGCGAAGGGGAGTGGATACCCTCCTGGAAACATTCCTGTGGTTCCCTCTGGGCCAGAGCTGCCTTGCCCCTGTCCATCAATTTAGTTTGAGTGGGACTAACCAAGATATAGGACTGGGCCAGTGGTCCAAGGCAACCTGATCAGATGGTTGTCCTGCTCCAGAGAGGACCAGCCACAGCTGGTGGCAGAGCTTGAGAAGCAGGAGCACAGTGGCCATGTTAGCAGTTAGCATGGACGGGAAAAGACAAGCGTGAAGAAAAACAGCAGACCAAAAGGATAGTCAGACATAAAACGTCCCCATGAAGCCCAGGTTATGTGACACTCTAGCTACAAGAGAGACAAACACTAGCAAGCCTCAGAGAGGCCTGAAAAGAGAGCCAGAAGGTCTGATCGGGACAACAGCTCTGTTATTTACTAAGCAAGTTGAAGTCCCTGTCTCCTTGACCCTCGGTCTCTTCCAAAGTCCCCATTCCCTTGACCCTCAGCCTCTTCTTCAGTAACTGTGATTAGCAACTTGCAAGGCCACTGTAAAGGCTGCAGATCACATGCACGTGGCAATTAGTCCACTACCACCACCTTTGTTCTAAGCTGTTAAGAGTCACAGTTTGGTACAATAAGGCAAGGCAGATGTCATTTAGGCGGTGGTAAACCTTAAACAAAGGGAAAAAATAGAGAGGAGGGAATGCTGGCAGTGTAGGAAGAGATCTTATGTTTGGAAATGACAGAAACCCCACTTGAAACTTGTTTAAGCAGAGAAAGCATCAGTCCCACAGCTGGGGAGTTCAGAGGCTCATGGCCCTGTCACCCTGTCCACCCATGGGTAGTCTCATTCTCAGACAGCCACTGCACATACTGTACTTACCTACCCTAGGCCCAGTCACCCAGGCATAGTGGGTTGCTTGTAGGGATGCAAACAGTGTCTTTGCCAGCTTTCTTGATGGTCTGGAAACCTATTTCCAGAATATTCCTGTTGCAGAGGCCATCGAGGAAACTGATTGGCTAAGCCTGGGCCTTGTGACCATCTCAACCAGGGTACCAGGACAGAGGGAAGGAAAGGCACCCTCTACCTCACCCCCAAGCCCGCATCTTACCCTAAGCACAAATGGGCTGGGAGTGAGGAAGAGAATCTCTAGGGAACACAGGTGTGGTGGGATACTGGGCAACAGAGGGTGGGATACTGGGCAAATAGGAACTCCAGGTGTGCCCTGCAAATGATGGGCCAACCGAGCTGGCTCAGATGTGGAAGGCTGGGAAATGAGAGCAATTGAAAGCAGGCACTCTGAGCTGCAGCCTCAACTGTGGCTCCCTATGCCACATGAATTGTGTTTGATTTTGCAACAAACTTCCCTTTGCTTCCCACTGCTCAGCAGTGTCCCTGGGGCTGCCCAGCCTCTGCTTAGAAATACTGGCTGCCCCATCTCTGCCAGGCCCCCTGGAGAGGATCTCTAGTATCTCTGCAGCCCTTCCTTTCCATAGTCCTCTGCCTGGGGCAAAGTCTGGTGACTGTTGAGAAAATGTCAAAGGTCACCTTGTGTTTATAAGGAGCCTTTCAGCCAGCAGGGTTGCTGTCTCCCTGTGTCCCCACCCAGTCAGGGAAAGACTAAGACAGCTTGGCGAAGACCCTAGGTTCCAGAGATCAGCAGTCTATAGAGTGTCAGCAGAATCCCCTTTGACCAAGCTCAACATGTCTCAACACTCACAGAGATAGGCCTGCTGGGATGTGGAAAGAACTAAGGTGGCCCACAATTGCAGACTATGCTGGGAGAGGAGACTGCACTCAGCAGGCCTTGGGTACATCTGTGCTCCCATGGTCTGAACCACACACTGGTTTAAGAACCAGAGGAAAGTTCAGCCCAGTGCAATCTGTGCACAGAGTTGGTGGGAGGTCATCAGACCTGGAGCCAACATCCCAGAACAGACATTCCATTGCAGGAGAAAGCTAGATACATCCTGGGGGTGAACATAGAGACCAGACAAACCAAGACTGAGCCGGCCTCAATGTGAAGAGCTGAAGAAAGGAGGAAAAGGGCAGTGTTGGCAGAAGCAGCTGCTCAAAAGGGCTAGGTGGAGACTGGGGTGTGGGGAGAGGAAGCCGTCAGGACCATTGTTCACAAGCGTCAAAGAGGAAAGTGTTGCAGTCTGAGAGTGCCTTCTCTACCAGCTGTCTCTAAAACGGAGAAGCACAGCTTGTACTGAGTGAGACTCTCCCTTCCCTAGCAAATGGACTCCGAGGGGACTCTGGCCTCCTGGGAGAGGTAGAGAGCCTGACTTTCTAGAAAAGAATCAAAATTTGAACATATTTCTATGCTCATTACATCAAGGACTCTTCTGAGAAGTTCAGACAATGGTAGGTGCTTGGACTATATCAGTAGTCGGGTGGACAGACGCATTGCCTCTGCACACCCAAACTATGTGGCAATGTAGCTAGGGAGGAACTCTGCAGGCACCAAAGATCCCTGCCATTCCCACCCCTAAATTCAAAACATCTTTCTTTTCCTCCTCCATTTGACACTTCAAACTTTTCTAGAGAAAAGTGAAAGCCATTTAGATTCCCAGCCGGGTGACCTTTGTCAGAGTTTTCATTGTCAGCTTCAAGAGTGACATAGCCTGGGGCTGGAGAGGTGGCTTAGTGGTTAAGAGCACTACTGCTCTTGCAAAGGACCTGGGTTCAGTTCCCAGCACCCAAATGGAAGATCACAAGCACCTATATCTCTAATTCCCTCTTCTGGCCTCTGTGGGTACCAGGGACATACTAAAAATAAATACATCTTTTAATAAAAATTATGTGGCCTCAGCTCTAGGATGAGCACAGCTGTGCTACAAGATTTAGCATGATTACCCCAAATGATACTCTGCAGAGCCTACAAGCTCTCCATTGCTTGTGCTGGGGCCATGTGTGGCTCGAAGACAGCAGACAGTGACAGCATAAGCCACAGTGCCGCTGGCAGCACCCAGTGTAGAATGGACAATGCCCTTCCTCCTAGCCTCCTAAGGACTCAGAGGCTGGGTGGGGCTGCTCAGCTCTCTGGGTGCCACGACAGCACAGGACAGCTACTTCTTCATTTCCTAGAACATACCATGGGGCACCAGGAAAGAGGTGGACACCAAGCTCTCATTACAGCTCTGTGCACATTCCACAGGGCAATTGCCCTTGATCAATGCCCATGCCTAGGGCACCCCTGGCCATGTGGCCCACACTGGGAAGCCTAGGAAGGAGGCTTAGCTTTAGAAAAAGAACCCTGGAGTCCCAGAGCTTAGAGTTCCAGGAAGGGAAGTGTGTGCTACACACTGAGCACATCCTTCATCCTTGAGACCCTTTGCTCCTGACATTGGGCGAGTCAGAGCAGGGCCTTCTGGGATGCAGGGCCCAGGAACAAAACCCCACTGACTCTAGACAGAAGGTGCCAAACGGGGACTCAGGGTAAAGCAGGTTCTTGGTTTCACTATTTCAGGTACACTCTAAAGTAAGTGCCTAAGCCTCTATGGGCTTCACATCGGGAGACTACCTTGTAGCTTGGGCTCAAGCTGCTGAGTTGGTCCCGGCCAGTGGGTATCAGCCACTAGCTTTGGTTCCCAGGCCACCCTGTCACGGCAATCCTCAGAACTGAATATCTGGCCTTCTCTAGACAACATGTCTGTGACTGAGAAGGGAACAGTCACACCTACCTTAGATTTCTTCCATGTGTGACCTGTGATCATGGAAGCAAGCAAACTTTGACTAGGCCTGCCTAGGGAGACTCCCCATCCGCCGGGGAAGGCCAGCCCTGTGTACAACCAAGTCCCTCATTGGGACCCTAAAAGAAAATAAGTAAATTAGGGAAGTTGAGAAGGCAGAGGATTCCTGACTAAGCGTAGGGGAAGCGTGATGGAACACTATGAGTCTTTCGGGGCTTAGAGACAGCCCTGGGGAGGACAGACAGTCCTGAGGAGGGGAGGGGGAAGGAGAGAAGGGACAGGAGGAGGGGAGGAGGGACAGTGTTGCCATAACCACTTAGTGACTCTCCAGAGTGGGCCTTGACGGTGTCCATGCTTTACCCACATTTTCTCAGCTCTATGAGGTGTCATTGCATCTCTTCCAATTCTCCAGTTTGGAAATGGACACAGGACCACTCCCTTTTTGTCATGCCAATGAAAGATGTTAAACAAGCAACTAGTCTACTCATTTTTTATTTCATTGACAAATATTTACAAGATCCCACTGTCTCCACTAGGAATGGATAGCCCTCACTGGGTACCAGCAGCTGAAGAAGATCAAGTCCTTTCTATAAAGTGGCCTTGGGTTTGCATAGAATTTGTGAAGCCCATCGTCCTGTACACTGACAGCTATGACCACATCACTCCTCATGGGATGCAAGGTAAATACCACACAAATAGCTGTAGGAGATTGCTTAAGGAAAAAGAGAAAAGTTTGTGTTATTATTGGTTTTCACATCATTTCAATCTGTGGTTGGTTGAATCCACAGTAGAATGAAGGCCAACCATATACACATATATGCTATGTAAAGCACAAACAGGTCCACCCACAATACAAGTACATAGTGATGTAGGACTAGTTTTTGTTTGCTGATATACTGCCAAGGTTTGTGGAGAATCCACGCCTTGGAGCCTGGTTGGCCAGTCACAACACACAGGCCAGGACTGTAATCCCCAAGGCAGGGCTGTGCCTCACCTAGCAGCCACTCTGCCCTGCTTGGCAGCAGCACTTCCTGCTGCCAGGCCTCCAGCTCCCAGTGCTGACCAAGAGAACTGCTTAGCCATCTGGTTTGACCTGATTTGCCTCCTCTTTTTCTTCCCCACACTGCAGGCTTGGGAGTCTGGGTGGGTGGTGTAGATGCAGCTGAGCTGGCAGAGCAGGCTGGAGGCAGACTTTGCTCTTTTTAGAGGCCAGTGGGCAGTCCCCTGGCACCAGGCCACTGGGGCCTTTGTGCAGGCGTTTGGCCTGATCAGAAAGCCCAGCTATGCTGGCAGGTGGGGCATGGAGGGTAGCATTGCTTCAGGTTGTTGGTATCAGTGAGCACTTGGGGCTACCTCGCCAGATGAATTCTGTCAGCCTAATCAAAAGATAGGCAAAGCAACCCATCCACTTACTCACTCTCTCGTTTAGACTTCCCACTGCACCCAATGTTGTCGGCACGGTAGCAGGTTCTTACCTTCTTACTGTAAAAGGCATTCAATCACAGTGTGATATAGAAAGAGTCTTGGGGTGATATGTTCAGAATATAGGAAAATGGGGAGATGAGGAAATTTGAGAGAAGGCACAAGCTGTGTGGGGTTAAGTAGAAACAGCTCTGGCCCAAAAGAGCATTTGTGTGAGGTGGTGTAGTTTGGCTGACAAAGGCTGGGCAGTCGTACAAAGTGGTTGCGATGGGAGTCCAGAGCTGACTCTGATGTCCCCAGCTCAACAGTGAAGGAAGTGACTGTTCAGAAAGAACTGTTTCCACTGCTCTCTGAGTGACCTTAGGCCGTCACCTGCCTCTCTGCCCCTCAGACTGCCATCTTGTAAACCACATTTCATGATCCTCATCTCGCCTGTCTACAGAGGAGTCTGAGAGGTCGAAGGGCCACAGACATTTGCTCTGCAGAGAGGGAAGTTACAAGCTTGCTTTCACCTAGGGCCTCTTCTACATGTTCCCACGGTCTCATCGTGCCTAAGTCCCCAGTGGCCTGAAGAAGGAAAGATTCAGACTGTGGGGTGTTGGGAGGGGCATTGGCAAGGGGAGGTCTCCTGTGAAAGGCCTCAGGTCAAGAGAACCACAGGCAGAGGTAAGGAGGGAAATTCTTGTGGCCAGCAGACCAGCTGGGCTGGAAGGAGTAGGTGCTGCCTGCTTGCACAGGTGGCAGAGTTGGGTGGGAAAGGCCAGGAGGCCAGGACTTCCTGCAGCTTGGGATTCCAGAGCATTTACAGAGTGAGGTGTGTCATAGGTCTGGAGGAAAGGCCTGGAATGTGGGAGGACCAGTGTCCCAAGGGGGCCCTCCCCTCCCAGCAGGCCTCCTGTCCCTCTGGGTAGCACATAGGGGTGGGGAGAAAGTGACCCCACTTCTAGCTCACTGATGGTCTGTGGAGGACACCATGTTTCTCTAACTGTAAAACTGACTACTGCACAGCCAGAGGTTGGCTGCTGCGTTTCTAGTTCTGGGATCTAGAATTCTCTTCCTGATTGTTCTGACAATGTGACGAAGCACAGGTCTACCCAACCTCTTGGCAGTAACCTCTGCTCTCTCAGCGGCCCCATGGTAAGCTTGTGTAGTCCTCTTTATTCCCCAGAGCCTACTCTACCCACGTGATTCAGGGAGATTCTGGATCCTGGAAGAACATACTCCACCACCAATGAGATGAATCCTTTGAAGAATTTAAACCAAGAGACCAGAACAATTAGGCAGTGCTAGCCCCTGGTGACAAGGTTATAACAGCCATTCACTCTGCTGACTGCTTACTTTGTGCTTTATCCCAGCCTCACTGGCATCAACCTGATCAGCACTCGAAAATAGAGATGCTGCTTCCTTGGACACCCTCTCAGGAGCTACCCAGGCCAGACCATACTTAATTCTTCTGGAATCTTCCTTGGTAGCTCTAGACGCATGTCTATTGAATGTGCAAAAATGGCTTGCCTGGGCTCAGATCTGACCATCTTACTTTCCTGTTTAGAACCCCAGCTCCTCCGTTTGGCTCAGACCCTGTATGACTGGCTCCCTGATTGTCTTTTCAGCTTTGACCCATAACCTCCCCCCTTTTCAGTGCCGCCGTGTGCTTCCAAATTTCATGCCACCCTCTCTTCTTGAGGCTTTTGTTCCATGGTGGCTATCTTGCTCAGCCTCCTGGAAGGCTCCTCAGCTATCTCAGGCTTTCTACAATGTGAGACTGGAGTTGAATGTCCTAGGGCCCAGAGTCAAAAGAGAGTTCTGCTATGTGCCTGGTGTGTTGCCTGTTATTCTCAGAGCCTTGGGCTTCTCATCTGTAAGCTGGGCATCATAAAACCAACTTCACGGGACCCCAGTGAGAAGCCAGTGAGGAGACAGGTATAAAATACTGAGAAAATACTAAGAGGAAATAGAAACAGTATCCCTAGGGCTCACTAAATAGAACCACCTTTGCCATTCTCCCATCCACCATCTCTTCCTTATAGATCCCTCAGCTGAATAAGCAGAACATAGATTATTTATCCAGAGAGGGAATGGATGACTAGATTCACTATGAGGTCTATGTGTGATAACATAAAGGATACAAATGGTGGCCACATTTGCTGGCGTTTATTATCTGCCAGGCATCATGTGGAATACTTAAAAGCATTAATCTGCTTCATCTCCAAATCTACTAATGGCAAGTTTTCTCTCATTTACTTGGCCATGTCCACCTTATCATAGCCTATGATTTTTTTCAGTGTTAAAATGGAGTCAAAATAATAGGCATTCCATAAAAATTGTGCTTTGACTTTGAATGTCCCCTTTGTCCTAGGCTAGTGATGAGCTCTGGGATTCTTTCTGGAGTGGTGGGGTAGCAGCCAGCTGCCACTTGAAGTCAATCGTGAATCCTGGGGCCCAGCAATGTAGTGCCCTCTACCCGTGAGTGTGGTGCTTGGTGCTTTCCACTTATGCACGCTACAACCAAAACTGAAGAATTGCCTTCACCAGATTGGCCTGCAGCCATGTCTGTGAGACTTTTTTTTTTTTTTTTTTTTTTTTTTTTGCTTGTTAGTTGATATAGACATATCATGGGGATTACCACACCTAAGCAGGTGGGTCTGGGCTGTGTAAGAAAACTGAACATGAGTCAGAAAGATCAGAGCCAGTAAGAATAATTCCATCCCAGTTTCTGCTTTAAGTCCCTGCCTTAAGTTCTTGCCTTCCTTTGTTTGTGATGTACTATGACCTGGAAATGTCACCAAATAAACCCTTTCCCCCAAGTTGATTTTGGGTAGGTAGTTTAATCACAGCAAGAAAAAGCAAACTAGAACACACACACACACACACACACACACACACACACACACACACACACACACACACACACACACACACGAGTATCTAGGAGACTGGGTTGGGGAGGCAAGAGGCAGGAGTTGGGGGTGGTGAAGGCATGACCAGAAAAGAGGTCAGTAGCACCCACTTGTCCCCATCCTGTAAAGCAGTGGGTGTGAACCTCGGTGTCCTGAGCTCTGGTGCTGACCTACTGCACTGATCAGCAGTGTGGACCAGGAGCATGCTGACATTTCATTGGATCTGGGAGGTGCTTCCTCTCCTCACAGTGGTCCCAGTGGTCAGGCCCTGCAAAGAGCATAGGTTTGTTCACTCTGGGACTGAGATCTTATCTCAGGCACTCAGACCATCACATGATCTGGCAAGCTGCACACAGGCTTTTCTGTATGTCTGTTTCTGTTTCCCCCACATCTGGCCTCATTCTCTAGTTCCTGCTGCTTTGTGACCACACAGTTACCTTTTATTTCCAGACCATGGAGCACCTGTTGGTCTGTAAATGTTGTAGTAAATTTGATAAAGAAAACTATTTGAAGTGATGTCTGTGAATAACACCTGTAAGTGTTCTACGGTTTAAAACATATCCTCAGTTTATAAGGGGTGATAGCTAGGCTTGGGGGCAGAAGGATGGTCTGTGCATACCAGCATTCATCCATCCATTTGAAAAAATATTTATTGAGCAACTACCATGAAGTGTGCACGGTTAGAGTGCTGTGAGAATAGTCATGTACCAAATAGGCATAGTTCCTGTACTCAACCAGAATACAGGGCAGGGATTGGAGAGGAGGTTCAGTGGTCAAGAGCCCTGCTGCTCCTGTCAAGGTCCTGAGTTTTAGCATCCACATGATGGCCTTTAGCTTTGACCCCCCAGGACCTCTTCTGGCCTATGCCCTCTTCTGGTCTTAGAGGGTACTGCATACATGTGGTGCAAATATACTCACACAGGTTCACACACATACACATAAATAAGAAAAAAAAAGTAGCTGTGCATAATGATACACGCCTTTACTCCTAGTACTTGGGAGGCAGAGGCAGGCAGATCTCTGAGTTCCAGGCCAGTCTGGTCTACAGAGCAGCTCCAGAACAGTGGGGACTACACAGAGGAACCCTGTCTTGAAACAAAACAAAACTAAACTAATAAATAAATAAACAAATACATAAATAGATGAAATCTTTTAAAGTTTAAAACTATGGGATGGAGGTAAAAAGTGAATTGGAGACAATAAAAAGCAAAGTAAGTTCAGATGGCTGAAGTGACAATAGACAAGGTGTATAGCAACAAATGGCTTAAAGTGTCCAGATGGACTCTTCCACAAGAAGGTCACAGCATCACTATTTACAAGAGCCCCAAGCTAGAAGCAACCCAATGCCCATCAGCAGTGAACATAAGATGTGGAATGACTGCTACATACAATAAGTTGTTATTCAGCCTTGTAAGGGAAGGGTGTTCTGGCCTCAGCCACCTGAGACTTGAACACGTTATGTTGAGATCAGCCAATCAATGTACAGACAAATAACAGGATGTCATGGTGGCACATACTTCTAACCCAAGCACTAGGGAGGCTAGGGAGTGAGGAGGAGCTGCCTGGGGATTGATGGCGGCAAGCTGAGGTTCTGCAGGCTGGGGTGCAGCATGGGGATACACTAGCACACTGAAGTGTATGTTGAAACAGTCACCATGGCAAACTATGTGTGTTATGATAAATCTTTCTGCCAAATGCCGCCTGAGCCCCACCACCACATGTGAGCTTTCTGCCAGCTGCCAGCCCGAGTTAGGCCCAAATGAATACACAGAAACTTGTATTAGGTTCAACGCTGCTTGGCCAATGACTAGGATTCCTCATCTGTTTGCTCAGTCTCAATTATCATAAATCTATATATTTTATAAGACTTATCTTATCAGACACCTTATTGGTGCCCCTCCTTGCCGGTGGATCATATTGTGCCGCTGGAACAGGAGCGGAGGGGAAAAGAGGGATGCTTTCTGCTTCTCCTTCTTTAAATATGAGTCTCCTTGCTATGTCACTTCCTGCCTGGATCACCACTTCTCTACTACATTTCCCAGAATCCTCTTTGACTCCTAGTCCCGTCTAACTTGCCGTTTCATTGACCAAGCAGAACTTTATTAAACAATCAATAAGATAAACATACACAGAAGTACTTCCCCCATCATATTGCTGTATGAGGCTATTTTGTTTACCATATTTATATAAGAAGGAGAGAGCAAAGGGGGTGAGAGAGAGAGAAGGGGGATAGAGAGAGGAAAGGAGAGAGGACCCAGACTTCCACGGAGAGAAATGTGAATGAATCCTTATGTCTCTTGAGGTGGTTTTGAATTCCCTGTGTGGTACTCATGGGAACCCCACAGCTGTACATGGTTCTCATGGGAACCCCATACCTGTACATGGTACTCATGGGAACCCCATACCTGTACATGGTACTCATGGGAACCCCATACCTGTACATGGTACTCATGGGAACCCCACAGCTGTCTGTGTTACTCGTGGGAACCCCACAGCTGTATGTAGTTCTCATGGGAACCCCATACCTGCACATGGTACTCATGGGAACCCCACAGCTGTCCGTGGTACTCATGGGAACCCCACACCTGCATGTGGTATGCACAGGAGGAAGGGGAAATCTTTGTTGTTGTTATCTCTAGTGCTAAGTAAACAGCTGTTGGACTAAGCACGGCAAGGCAGAGGTTTAAAGAGCCAGAGACTCCTACTCCTAAGAAGGCCATGTCTTGTCCCATGTAGGGCAAGTCCCTTCCCAACCCTGAAGTGACCTTCCTGTTACTGAACCCAACAAGCACATCTTAGCTGTCACAAGTGGTCATTCCTTCCTGAGATTTCACCTTTACCTGTCCCCAGTGATACCATTTACTTGATTCTCTTTTTCCCCCTCCCAAGTATCAAGCTCTCAGAATCCTCTGTTGACTTTTGCCTGCCTGCCTGCTTGCTTGCCTGCCCTCTCCGTACGACCATGTGCAGTGCCAAGCAGTGGTATCTTTTCTCTATTTCCACTCATTCTTGAGACCTCAACCAGACATCCCTACCACATGTGCATACGGAATTATCCTGTTTTCACCCTGGCCATTTCCTCAATCTGGATTCAGTGTCTTCCTCCTACTCAACACCATCACAGAGATGTCTAACTCAACATTCGAATGGATGAACCTAACATATGCAAAATAAATAGGCCATACCCAGCAACTGAAATCCCTATTGCTTAAACAAAAACCCTGGTGCCATTTTTATCTTCAAGACCTATATTCAACACACCAGCAAATCCCACCTGGTCAGCCTTTAAACCATATCTAGAATCTGTTCATCCAGTCCTACTGCTACCATATTGTTTCCTGACAGCCAACCTTGTGCTATTATTGGTGCCCAATGAGTATTTTCCCTGCTTTTGATTTAAATCCACATATAAACAGTCATCCCACAAATAAATACCAACCAATGTGATCCTTTGAAAATGTAAGATCGCATCTCTGATCTGACCTGAACCGACATGGCCTCTCCTTTCATTTAGGTTAGCATGTGTACCACAGCTATAATACCCAGAGGACAAGAGGACAAGGAGCAAGAGAATAAGAGAGGAGAGAAGGACCCTACCTTCTTCCCCTAAGCCTGTACCCACGGGGTAGGCATGAGCACGTAGGCCTTCCCTTTCATTGCACATTCCGTTACTCAGAATGGAAATTGTAATTATGGAAATGAGAGTCTTCTTAAGGATGTAAGTGAAGAGGATTCATTGGTCTATAAGATGAATAACTAAAAAAATTATAGCTAACCTTGTAATCCCCTTAAAGGTTTTGCCCAACTGAGTAAGGGAAAAGTAGTCAAGCTAGCATTTTGCAAGGACATAATGGTTCTTCTTCTTCTTCTTTTTAAAGCTGTTTTGTTGCTCAGCTTTTTAAGCGGTTCTGTTGCTCAGAACTGAAGGAATTCTGCCTTTCTGCAAAGAGTTCTTCCTACGCACCAAGCCAGCCCAGCAACTAAGCTAGCATGGAGATTTCTCCCCAGCCCACTCGCCTCTCTCCACACACACGCTGTTGTTTTATGGTCTGGAGTGATGCAGTGGTGTGATTTTGTCACTTATGCACATGCACACTCACAGTTGATGTACCATTTTGCTATAAATTGAAAAAGGGCCCCAACAGCCACTTACTACAAAAACGGTATTTGTTTCCTTTTAGATCCAGGGATGCCATGAACATACAGCATGCCGAGAACTCCACACAGCAAAGACTTAACCTTTAATGTTTCATATCTTTGGCAACCCTGGGCTACATATCAGCCTGAAGCACTTAAAATGACCAGCCAGCCTTCTGTGACTCCTGAGTGGGTAGCTGTGATTTCCTTGGGACTTTTCTTTTGTTCCCAGAATCCTCTCTGTTCCCTTTGGGTTCCTCATCTGTTCTTCATTCCTATGGTGGTGCTGGTGGAGGCTGTGATTATCTACCGACTTAGGCTGAGGTTTCTTTTTTTTTGAGACAGGGTTTCTCTGTGTAACTTTGGAGCCTATCCTGGCACTCACTCTGTAGACCAGGCTGCTGGTCTTGAACTCACAGAGATCCTCCTGCCTCTGCCTGCTGAGTGCTGGGATCAAAGGCATGCACCACCAATGCCCGGCCCTAGGCTGAGGTTTCCAATTGAGTGTTGAGAAGCTATCTAGAGCCTCTTGAGTGGGCTTGTTGGCTGGCCAGTCTCACTTCTGGATTAAAAGTGGAGAGAGCTAGGTTTGTTCTTGTTAGCATCCCTAGAAAGGACTTCTCCAGCTTCCTGCCTGGAATCTATTCCTCCAGCAGCCAGGGGGGACCTCACTACTTCATGACACTTTCACTCGATATTTGTTTGAGAAACAGCTTTGTATTTTACAACCCCTATCAGCATAGTTCCTAGTGACACTAATTCACCTTCTCCAAGGACAAGCATCCAGGGTTTTATTGTGATAAGTGGGACATGTGCTTAGATTTACTGGTAGAGTGAAGAAGTGATGTTGGCATGGTATTGATACTCATGGAGGTGGCAAATGTGATGGCAGTGACTGTGGTGGCAGCAGCAATGATGGATTTGGTGACAGTGGTGATGGCATGTTGGCAACAGTGATGGTGGTGGTGGTAGAGCTGATTGCTAATGGTACTCTTAGAGGTAGAACCTGCAGCTATGTGGCTGAGCTGGCAGCAATGGTGGACAGTGGTGCTGATGGCTGCAGCAGTGGGCAGTGGTGCTGATGGCTGCAGTGGTGGACAGTGGTGCTGATGGCTGCAGCGGTGGACAGTGGTGCTGATGGCTGCAGTGGTGGGCAGTGGTGCTGATGGCTGCAGTGGTGGACAGTGGTGCTGATGGCTGCAGTGGTGGGCAGTGGTGCTGATGGCTGCAGTGGTGGGCAGTGGTGCTGATGGCTGCAGTGGTGGACAGTGGTGCTGATGGCTGCAGTGGTGGACAGTGGTGCTGATGGCTGCAGTGGTGGTCTGCAATGCTGATGGCTGCAGTGGTGGGTAGCGGTGCTGATGGCTGCAGTGGTGGTCTGCAATGCTGATGGCTGTAGAGGTGACTGTGATGGTGCTGTAGGTGCTGTTGCTGCTGCTGGTATCACTTGCTCCTTCCTCCCTCCCTACTGTCTTCTGCTTATCCAGACACAGAGCTATCTGGTGCTCCTAACTCCTGCCATGTTCTGGGCTGCTCTGGCTGCATTCGGTTAATGCTTCTTTACTACTTAGCTACCCACTTCCCTTTTTACAGACGTTACCTGAAAATATACTCCCATGCTCTTTGTCTTTGTAAATGTATTCCCCTTTTTATCCCATGATCGTTTCTGTGGGGTTTATGGAAGAAGCAGGGTTTTTTGTTTTGTTTTGTTTTGAGGAAGACAAGCATTTTTGTTTTTTTTTTTAATTTTTTATTTAATTATTTTTTTATTTTAGAGACACTCATATTTACACATCCATACCCCCATTCCCTCATCCTCCCATCCTCCCATGTTCCCCACCAACTCCCCCAACCCATCCCCCAACTTATCCCCAGGGATAGTGAGGCCCTCCATGGGGGACCTTCAAAGACCATCATATCATTTGGAGGAGAGCCTAGGACCTCCTTGCCGTATCTGGGCTGCAATAGTAACCCTCTATAGGGAATGGGCTCCCAAAGTCCATTTGTGCTCTAGGGATAAAGACTGGCTCCACTGTTAGAGGTCCCATAGACTGTCTTGGCCTCTTAGCTGGCACTCACATTCAGAGGGCTTGGTTCAGTCCAATGCTGTTTCCCCAGCTTTATGACTAGGGTCTCCATGCTCTCACTAGGCCAGGTCAACTGTTTCTGCTGGTTTCTCCAGCACTGTCTTTGTTCCTTTGCTCATCCCTCCTCCCTCTCTGCAACTGGATTCTAGGAGTATGGTTCAGTGAAGAAGCAGGTTTTTAAATATAAGTTCCCCACTGCCTTTGGAACAAGACTCTGTTTCTTACATCTTCAGATCCCATTGCTTTTATTTTCTGTATAAAGAGTAGGATCCATCTTCAAGCACTGCAGAGTACCTCACAATGAGTGAGACCTTTGAGCTCATGTGTGTCCTGGGCTCCATTCCTCAGGATACAAAGGGCTGGGGCTCTATAAGCTTTAAGGATTTTTTAGAGTAGATTTTTTTAAAAAAAGCATGCTTAAGCAAAGTTTAGGAAAATTGAAGTAAATTTTAAACATTTACATTGACCAAATTCCTGCTTTTAATACTGAAAACAAAACACAAAGCAATATAATTGTGTACTGTTCACAAGATAATTGCAGGATTTATTAGATATATTAATTCATAATACATAGGCAGAGTGGTACAGTAATGAGATGCAAGCCTGAACCAGTGTGAACCTATGTGATGGATGTGTTCTTCAAATTTCAACTCATTTAGACTCAGCACCAGCCTTCAGAGTCATGATTTCCATAGTGATGGTGGCCGTGCACATGCTCCATTTATGCTCATGTGCCTTGTCTCAGCCAGCACACACACCCAGTGATGAGCCAGCTCGACAGACGACAATAGCTCAGCTTCCCACAGGCAGCAAGAATTCAGTGCCTGGATACGAGCAAGTCACTGCCGTGTGCAAAGGGCCTGGTCTGTAGTATGCTTGCTTATAACAGCTGCTTCCTGCAACACAGGCAAGCTTTGAAACTGTATGTCCTCTCTTGGCCCTGACAAGAAGATGGAAAGGGGATTAAATGACCAAAACGACTTATCTCCCTTTAAGATAGGTAGGTCTACTGGGAATCTCAGAAAGTCTTGAAACCTAGCAGGATACCTCTCTTTGCAGCATACTTTAACACTTAAGGGAAATACAAAAGAGAGGAATTTCCCCATTCACTCAAGAGAAAAGTATCAAGTTTTGTTTTGCCACATTTTCTCCTTCTCAGTCACAGGTGCTGGCGAACACACACACACACACACACACACACACACACACACACACACACACACACACACACACAGTGGTGGTGGGGGCAGGCAGGCAGGCAAACAGAGAGAAAGACAAAGAGCTTGAAATAAAGCAAGTCAGATCCCATCACCTCACTTCCCTTTAATAAGTTCATGAACTAAAATAGACTTGGACCTTTGACAAATCCTCTGCGCTTCATGTTTATGGGCAGAATAACAATAGTATCAATTGCATATATCACTTCAGAATAAAATAATGCAAAATAATGCTGGTCATACCCAAAGCTGTCTTGTAGGCATTCAATGAACAGTAGCTGAATGCCTGCCATTGACATTTGAATTTAGCAAGTCTTTAAGTGCCAGGCAGCAGGGAACAGGCAGAGCCAGGTGTGGACATGTCCACTACTGAGTTCTATGTACTATGGACTCCATCTCATGGGACCAGCAGCAGTGAGGCCTGAATGGGCCTGGACGACAAAGATGGGGAGGGAGGAGCAGATAGATGGGATCTGGCTGATGGAAGTCTAGAGGGTTTTCAAGAACTTGCAAAAAGATGAGTTGGTACTCTTTGCCTTTTTAACTGAGCATCACATTCCAAACATCCCTGATGCTTGCTACACCCTAATTTTCTCATCACTTCTAATGACTGTATGACATCACCCAGCTTCCAGGTGTTGCATTCTCCTTTGCCCTTCTCTGTCATTTGATTTCTCAGTTGTCAGTGTGGAGCTATTACAGGTATTGCTACAATAAACATGCACCTGACAGTTCTTCTTGGGAATTATTCTCCCGTATTGTATACCCTGGATCAAGGGCTATGGTCACTCTTTGAAACTCTTGCAACTCACTGCAGGTTTTTGTCAGTGGTTTCTGACACCAGATGTTATACTTTATGTAGTTTGTCAGAATAGGTATAAGCTGAACTTCACTGTTGTTTAACATCAATTTATTGTAATGTGTTATTTGATGGGGACAGCACCCAGACACTAGGCAAGAGAGGGTGGGAGGCTGGGGAGAAAGAAGCTTACATCCTGAGAAACGGTTAGGGGGTGGCCTGAAGCAGGAACAGACATACAAGCTGACACTCATTGTGGCCGTGATGTTGAGTTTGTCATCCATAGCTAGCTGGGCAGCAAGTTATCAGCATGATAGTCATCACCTACCATATGTGCAGGGAGAAATCACTGTTGTTTCCATCCCTGACTGTTATGTTTGATTGTTTTTAAGAGGATGGCAACTGTCAAGCAGGGATCCTTTACTCTGCCCCAAGCACTGTAGAGGGCAACTGATGCCATACTATTTGTTGGTTTTCCATTTCAGAATGGCTGTTGGGTTTGTTGGTTTGTTGTTGTTATTTGGCTATAATCTATTGTACTAGCACATTTCTCATTGGTGTGAGGAAATACATGAGACTGGATCATTTATAAAGAAGAAAAACTTGTTTGGCTCATGCTTCTGTGGGTTACAGGTCAAGGAGCCTGGCACCAGCACCCTCTTAACATCTGGGGAGCCCTCCTAATGAGGTAGCATTGTGAGTCAGACAGGTGTGCCAACCCAGGTGTGTCTTCCTGCACTTTGCCATCATGGGTCCACCCTCATGACCTCACCTAATCCTAGTTATCTCACACAGGTGACATCTTCAAACACCATCTGTGTTGGGCATCACATTTCCAGCAAACAAGTTTGTGAAAAAACACACATTCAAACCACAGCACCTGAGCTTACCTGAAAGACTCAACCTGGAGGAAGTCCTGAGCTAGTAGAGAGCTAGTGGAGGTGAGGGAGGCGGCTCTGATCCTCTTGTGTGCCCCCAACCCTCACCTCATGTCTGTTCTGCAGAGATGATGGCAATAGGATGACAAGACCAACCAGCCACACAGGATCTGGCTTTTCCAGCTCTGGGGGTGGGGACCCTGGAAGGGGGCCAGGCAGAAACATCAGGGAGGGGCTGAGAGCATGGCTCTGGCAGGGTAGAAAGGGAAGCTGGTGCCCAGCTGCCCAAGATCATGGTGCAGGGTCCACAGTGCAGCCTTTACAGAAAGAAGCAGGCAGGCAAATAAGGCCTGTGGCACACATTGTGAGTGGTATCTGCAGTTTCCCTGGGGCCCAGGGTAGGACACCAAGTGTCCTAGAAAGGCTAGTGTGGGCAGATTTACGAACTGTGGATTTCAGTGATAGGTGGCTACACTGCACCAAAGCCAGATGAGACCAACCACCCTTGAGCAGACCCATTTTAGGCACCAGACTAGACCAGGCAGTCCAAAACAGGAAAAAATGTAGCAAAACCATGACCTCAGCTTCCATCCATCATGAATACCAGCTGCTACTGTATGCTACCCAGGTCTACTTACCATTACAATGAGGAAATACCTGAATCTGGGTAGTTTATAAAGAAAAGAGGTTCATTTGGCTCAGAGTCCAGAGGTTGGAAGTCTGAATGGCATGGCTCTGGCAACAGCCTCCTTGGCTATGTCATATCATTGTGACTAGTATGAAATGCACATGACAGACAGAAAGACAACACAGGGAAGGACAAGCTGTTCTCACAAGAGCTATAAAAATACCACAAAACCACCCTGCTCTATTCTGACAGCCCCCTGGCACCTGCCTCTTAATGTCTTCATGCTGGAGGCCAGGCTTCTAACACAAGAACCCTTGGGGTACATTCTGATCACACCCAAACCATAGCAATGTTTGCTCCCCAGAATGGAAAGAATCTGAGGTCCCTGGGGAATTGGGAAGAAGGGGGGAGCAACAGGGATTGGAAAGAGATGACTTAAGAGGAAGTGAGATGGTGGAAGGGTGTATACTGGGAAGTGGTTCTTCTCTCTCTATCCCCACCCCCACATAGTCAGTGACGAACTTGTTTTGTGGAAAATGAGGCTCAGATGGAGTCCTGAACGGCTGTGGAGTAGACTGGGGGCAACCACACTGCAGCTGGGAATCCTGAAGATACAGCCCTGTAGAAGCCACAGAAGGGCTGTGCAACACAGTAACTTTTCCCTGGACATGCCCATCCCTCTGTGTCCTGAAGCTGGAGTGGCAGGGCCTCAGCAATATACAGCCTCTATCCATATCTCCCTTTCCCTACTTTAGAGCTAGTGTTATAGGTCATTTGACATCACACCCTCCTTCCTATGGTCTGAGCAGCATAACATAGCTAGAGGACTGAGTACCTAGGACCATTCTGCCATATAGACAAGGAACTACCATAGCAGTGTCCTGTGCAGGTGTGGGCTAGCTTGTTACAACAATAATGGAGGGAGTGCTGGTGATTGTAATGTCCAGGGCT
The DNA here is from genome assembly GCF_003668045.3 of Cricetulus griseus. Classification (NCBI taxonomy): domain Eukaryota; kingdom Metazoa; phylum Chordata; class Mammalia; order Rodentia; family Cricetidae; genus Cricetulus; species Cricetulus griseus. Next base: position 46,454,423 of record NC_048600.1, on the reverse strand, counting down.
AGCTTCCCGCTGTTGTCACAGCTCCTGTTCCCTAGCAACAGCAGAGTCTGTGAGTTGCCATCAGACATTTCCTCCAGCATATCTTAAGGCAGTGGTTCTCAAACTTGCTAATGCTGTGACCCTTTAATACAGTTCCTCACATTGTAGTGACCCCCAAACCATAAAATTATTTTTGTTGCTACTTCACAACTGTAATTTTGCTACTATTATAATTCCTAATGTAAATATCTTTGTTTTCTGATGGTCTTAGGAGACCCCCGTGAAAGGAGGGTCATTCACCCCCAAGGAGGTCTCAACCTACAGGCTGAGAAACACTGCCTTAAGGTGATGTGATACAGCTTTGACTGATGGGACTTGAAGAGAAGGTGTGCTATGATGGTTTCTGGGAAAGTTTTTGTTTGCCCCATTTAAAAAAAAAAATACCTGGCTCTGCTCTGGTAATACCTACCACCCCGTCACCCTGCCTGGAACAGGCACTATGAGAGCACTAAAGGATTCCTTGTTTGTCACGACCTTACAAACCCAGGCAAGTACTTTACCTCAGAGTGTCATGCCCAGCCCAGCACTTCTTACTTTTTATTTGGAGACAGGGTCTTACTAAACTGCTCAGGCTAGTCTTGCCCTCTATAGCCCAGGTTGACCTTGAGCATGCTATTCTCCAGCCTCACCCTCCTGAGTAGCAATGGTTACAGAGCTGTGCCACCAGGCAGCCCTGGTTGGCATCATGTGACTCTGAGACATAAACATGAGGAAAGAGGCCAAGGGAGTCTGAGTCACTGGCCTGGCATTTGGAAGTCTCTGGACCTAGCTTACCAGCTGCCTGCTCTGGGCTCTTGCTATAAATGAGGAGACTAAGCTGCTGGGTTTATGCTTCAGTTACCTACAGCCAAAGACACTGTAACAGGTCCAACACTGAGCTGCTCCAGAAGCAAGAAGACCAAGTAGACATGCAGGCTCCATGAGAGCAGATCCCACAAATTCCTATGTCATCCGTTTCTGTTTCCCCAAGCTTCCTAACATCCTCATCCCTAAGAGACGACTCTGGGAATCACCCTACTGTGCCTATCAGAGCTCAGCTCATAACAGAATGAAAAAACAAAGAGGTCATGGTAGTATTCAAAAAAGTGAAAATGCAGCTTTCAGAGAAACCAACAATGAAGGAATAGCAATGGAGGAAAGGGGGCAGTTGAACCACAATTGCTGCCACCCTGGGAAATCTCAACACTCTCGTGGCCATTCACACTCACCTAGTTCCCCAGGATTCCAAAGGCCCCCGCTTACCAATCTAGTCTGTTCCTGTCTTGCTGCACCATTCCCTGAGGCCAAGCTGACTATTTTGTGACCTTCCTGAGAATAACAGTCAATTCTTAGGTATCTTTTTAGCCCCAGTGCCCAGCTAGGGGCTGGCATGGGTTAGGAACCCAATCTGGAATGGGTAAGGATGCAGGAATCCTCCTGGAAGAGTGGATCTGTGGGCTTTAAAAACAGAACTATCAACCTGCGGAAGAGCTGAAGATGAGACCAGACTGCATGAGCGAGCAGTTGCCACCTGGGTTACGAATCATATGATGGCCTTGGGTGTTTTTGAGACAGTTCCCCGGCTTTGTGGCTGGTCCCACATGGGTTTCTCTTCCAGTGTGGGGTTAGCTGTGCTGCTTTCACAGGACCCGCTGTCAGTACGGGGGCTGCTTCACATACAGCACGGGGAACGGGGGTTGCGGTAGTCCTGCCTTTGTGTCTGGATACTACAGCATTCTCCCCTCCACTAAGGCTTGTCATACACTGCAGCCCTCCCCCAAGTGTTTGACTCAGTCAGCCTGGGGTGGGGCCTGAGAACATTCATTCCTAGCAGGCAATGACAGATAGCTCTGTTCTAAAGGCACATTACCCAACACTGTAGTTAGAAAAGAGGCCAGACAGATGGAAATAGCCCCTAAGTATGAAAATACCAGTTTGCCCAAACCTTGTACGTAGAAACACAGGGGGCTGTTTCTATCAACCAGGCTCAAGAGCCAGGCTAACTCAGCAGCGAGGCTGCACCCTTAGTAAGAACAAAGCAGACCAAGTGACCCTGGGTGGCCAGGGAGACAGTTTTGAGCATTTTTCATCCATGAATTCATTTATGCCCCCAGCAGTGCATGTGTCCTTCAAAATCTATGCAAAAACCCCGACCTTTGTTGGTTGTGTCGCCTTTGTTCTCCTAAGGAAGGGGCCAAAGGGCCAATGGGTGAAGCCCGGAATGACAGGTGGATGGATACAGCAGCTCCATTTTCACAGCTCTGTGGTCAGAGCCACAGATTGTTGACATGAGAGAAATTTCAAGATTACTCAATTACAGGTGACTTAGCCAAAGAACCGCTGTGGTTGCCGTAGTTGCCCTGCCTTCTACCAAAGCTTGTGCATCCACCCAGCTTTGGAAGGGGCGCTCTGGGGGTTAGGGCTAGCTTCTGGGGGTCAGCCAAGCCCTCAGAGAGGCATCTACAGAAGTTAGCTGGCTCCCTGTGCTGGGCGTGGCTCCCTTGCTGGGCGTGGCTTAGAGTCCGCTGAGCAAGCATGCAGCATCTTCCTGGGAGGCCACCTTCACATACTTTGGCCCAACCTGATCTCCTGAAGCTGGGGTTTTGTAACAGGCCAAATTCCAGGCTGGGGCAGAATAAACAGGAGTCTGTGGCTAATGATTGGTGAGTTAGCCTGGAACACAACTGACTGCACATTTCACCAGAGACTTTGAGACCCCACCTGACCAAGCCAACTGCTTACAGTGAGACTATGGAACAGCCTAGGAGCTTCCAGGTCTCCATGGCATCTGATAGTAGATTCCCTCTGTCCTTTAAATAATAACAGAGGCATACCTATTATCAACCAGGAGCTCTCTGCCCTAATTGCTTAACAAATAAACAGTATCTTTCTGCTTAAAACCTTATACCCATCTAACATTTTGCAGTCTCCAAAAACATTCCCAGTTCTACCCTGGTCTCAGTTTTGGGAGAGGAGAGTTGACAGTCAGAGCTCAGAGAGGGCAATGACTTTCCCAAGGACACATAGCCAGAAGATGTCTGGGCCAGAAGCTGACATTTTTTTTTTCTATAGATGTGTTGGGCAAGAACAGTGGTTATACTTGGTTCCAGCCCAGGAGATAACCCCTTGGGTAGAGCTGCTTGGCTTATGGTTGAATGGGAAGATCCCAATTTCCACCTTGGTGGTAGCTCAGAATATTGCCTCTGCCCTCTGTTTGAGTGTAGCCACAGCCCTCCCAATTACAGTATCTACTTCCCTCTTTTAGGGGCTACTGGGACCAGTCCAGGACCTCATACTTCTTGAGCATACACTCACTATTGAGCTCCATGCCCAGCCCTGCTGGAGGAGATGTCAGTGAGCAGACAGCAGGTAGACAGAGTTCAGTTTCTGACTTGCCACCATCCTGCTGTCTAGATCCCAGCTTTTTAAGTCTTTTCCACTTGTGACTTCTTTGTACTTGAGAAATTAAAAAGAATATGTATTTGTTTTATGTGTAGAGTGTTCAGTACACGTGTATTTGTGTGTACTATGTATATGCCTGGTGCCCTCAGAAGCCAGAAGAAGGTGACAGATCTGACTTAACTAGAGCTTTGAATGGCTTTGAGTCATCATGTGGATGCTGGGAATTGAACATGGATCCTCTGAAAGAGCAGCCAATGATCTTAACCATTGAGCTATCTCTTTAGCCCCTGTACTTGAGAAATTTGTATATAACCTTAGCTATATAAATTAGGTTTAAAATGAAGCAGCTTTGGTATTTTTCAGAGCTGGCCAATATTTTGATTTTATAATCATCAATGCTGAGGATATCAGTCCACTCAAGTAGGTAGTAAAACATGGCCGCAGAATGTTAGGGCCATTCCAGAGTCTGCTGGGAATTCTGTCCTAATCCCAAAATTCATTAAATGATTTTTTTATTATTTATTTCTTATTATGAGACTCAAGTCAGTAACTCAATCAGCAAATTTTATAATCACACTTTCTGACACATCATAGGCCAAAGTTGTACGATTGGCTATATACATGCTGAGATGTGACAGGTGGAAAATCTCCATAGCCTTTGTTTTATGTAATTAAAGCATTCTGTTTCTGCAAGAGAAGAAAGCTTTGTTTGTACAGTAGGAACATTGCAGTTCAGAATACAGGGCAGTCTCAGATCTGAGCCAAGGTGTTTCAGGCACCGGCCAGTGGCATTGTGTAGAGTGAAAACACGCGAAGTACAAAGTGCTCCGAACAAAGTGGGCAGTGAGGTCACCATGCCACAAGCAGCACAGACTCATTACTCACTTGCTTTAATTCTGGTCCTTGTGTGCTTAGAAATCTTTCACCATTGCCAGACTTTATTATGACCCCACATTCAGTTGCCAGACTCTAAGTGGGGTGTCCAGTCCTGTTTTTTGAAATGGTGGCTAGATGACAATGGCCATCACTATCCACTGTAGCTGGGCTAGATTAGTTTTCTAATCTGACAAGAGGGTGGAAAGCCCCAGTTAGCTCTTAGAGCCCACCCATGCTCCTGAAACTACTATTGGGTGTAAACTTCCAGTTGCCGAGGACCCAGGGACCAGCACCATGTGTGCCCCTTCCCGACACCCCACTGCCTTGCCCTGCTTCCCCCTCATGGGTCTCTCCGGGCCTCTGATGTGTACCCCTGCTACCCTGTCTAGTGCAATCAGGTGCTTCACTGGCCCCACTCCCTGAAGGCTGCTGGGGAGACCAGTGCCCTAGCAAGGCTCAGGTAGGCAGGCTCCCTTGGCTGCCTCTCCACACCTTTCTGGTTGCTTATTGTTTCTCCTGATTAATTCCCAGTTAGCACTGGGAAGCCCAATTTAGGTTGGATTCTGCCAGTTCTCTAGAGGCAATTTCTAGCTACTTTCAGCTCCATTAATTCTTAGGCCTTCCTGCTTTCACAATGGCTGCAGTGTGTGTGTGTGTGTGTGTGTGTGTGTGTGTGTGTGTGTGTTGGGGGGGGGTCTTCCAGGCACCCACACATTACTACCCTCTGGCAACCAGGCAACACCATGTGACACAGGTTTAGTTTTCCACATGTAGAAACTGAGGTTGGATGAGGCATGTCCAGCTAGGAGAGTCGGGTGATAACGAAAGCCACCTCTCAGATGTGTGGCAGTCAGTGGCCTCCATTTTCTCCTCTACTGACCCCTACTCACAGCCATGCCACTGCAGAACTGGAGTCACTTAGGAACAACAAGGCCACAAAAAACAAAACAAACAAACAAACAAACAAAAAACACTCCAGGACTTGCCTTCCCCGGTGGAAATCCAAATTCTATGGCATTCCAGCAATTTCTAAGCCAGGCCGGTAATCCCCTGGTCACATTAGGAAAGCGCAAAGCCATCTGGGCTTGAATAACTCAGTGAGCAAGCAGAGTGACTTTAGAGACCCAGCTGCCCTGGAATGCATTTCCCAGCAGGAATTAGCTGACACAGGCAGTGTCAGCTGGAAAAACAAGGTACGGTTAGGTGGCCCAGAGGTTCCCACTGACTTCAGCAGCTGGGTACACAGGCCAGCTGGGGTCATTGCCCCCTTGGTGGCTGTATCACTAGACACCATATAGCTGGTGGGGGGTTAACAGCTTGCTTAGTCCTTTGGCCTCCTGTTGTCATTTTTAGGAAGAAAATTATTGGTCTACCACTGTCTTTTAACCTGAACAGTAATAATTAGCCAGGCCCCCGTAAGAGGCCGGTTACCCTTGACCTTGGTTGCTCCAGTGAAGTGACCTATCTGAGTCTATGCAATCCTTTAACCCTGACCAGCAGGGGGGCTAATATGGGAGGTATTTAACAGGAAAGGGTTACAGCACGTGCACATTAGCTCATTTCACAATTTTCCAAGCTTCAGGTGACCTTGAGATCAAGGGCAAAGAACTCTCAGGTAAAGATCAACAAATCAGGGCCCACCATACAAATCTGGCCCACCCATATTTTTGTAAATAAAATTTTACTACAGCACAGCCAGGCCACCTGCTCATCTCACATTGTCCAAGGCTGTTTTCCTGTAATAAGTAGTTTCAGGTTCAAACTCTAAACTATTCACTCCCAGACCCTTTACAGACAGAGGTCAATGGCCTCTGCCCTACTTCACAAAGTTTCAATTACTTAGCCATCATTTTTTGACCTTTGAACTTGGATGGGTGTGGCTCTGTGCTTGCCTTCCTCTAGGAACTGTACAGGGAATGGTGTGCTTCACTTCCAGACAGAACCTGTGTAGGTTGCTCCCTGATGTCTGTACATTAGTTCATTTCACAATTTTCCAAGCTTCAGGTGACCTTGAGGTCAAGGGCAAAGAACTCTCAGGTAAAGATCAACAAATCAGGGCCCACCATCTAAGTTTAGACTCAAGTGTCCCCAAAGGCCCATGCGTCAAGCCTTTGCCCCCAGGTTGGCAATATTGGGAACTATGGGAAGCCTGATAGGAGTCCTTAGGTCACTGGGAGTGTGGTCAAAGGCTGTTGTGAAGCCCGGTCTCTCCCTTCATTCCCAGCCAGAGGGTGGACGGGCTTCCTCTGACACCACTCCCACCATGATGCACTGCCTGGCTACAGCCTCAAAGCAACTGTCCAGAATGTTGATACAGCATGAGATGGACCCAAACCACGGTGGATGAGGGACAAACACACCATGCAGTCAGGGCTTACATGAGAAATTTTATTGGGGTACGGGAAAGGAGTGGGAGAGGGAAAGGGAGAGAGGGGAGAGAGAAAGAGAAAAAGAGAGAGATGGGCAAAGAACTGTCTGAGAGAGACTCTTCAGAGAAGCAGTGGGAAACAGAGAGTGGGAGTGGGAAGAGCTTGTCTCTTAAAGGGGCCTCTTGTGCCTGCATAAGAGCCAGACTATTGCCTGCTAAGCTCTCAGGAGTGATGCACTGTGCCAGGTCCCCAAGGGAAGGGGCCAGGTGTGTAGGGAGACACCCTAGCCCCGCCCCAGGCAACCCGGGCAGGTGTGCCGGGACACGCCCCTAAGGGCGGGGTGAGGGGAAAGGCTGCACATGGGGACCCCTTCCTCTCTCTCTGGCCACGCTAGCTTGCGACCTGTGGGCACGCTCTGGCTTGCGTTTGGGCTGGTGTTTATCTGAATAAAGAAATCTTAGCCTTACGGACTACGGATCATCTTTGAACGCACACAATAATCATCACAGGTGTGCCTGGATGCTAACATTGAATCCTCCAAAACTGTGAGACAAAATAAACCTTCTCTCTTTGTAAATTGTTTAGCACAGGGACTTTGTTATAGTAATGGAAAGCTAACCAACATAGCACAGGCCTTGCATACTAGGAACCACCAGATGGTCAGCTCGGTTTACAGTGACTAGAAATCCCTTCAGATCACACAGGAATCGTGAATTGAGCATGTTTAGATCCCTGAGATTCGATCACTGTTACGTTATGAAAACAGGTTTTGCTAAGTAATTGGCTTATTCATAAAATTTTATTTTGTTTTCTAGAGTTCAATATAAGGTATGTAAGATGTTTAGAACAGTGGCTGACATGTAGAAAGTACACAATAAATGGTAGTTAAAATGATTCTTGTCAATTATCATTAAAATAATGTGCATTATTTTCATATATTATCTCATGGAAGTAGCAGATCCTTTCAGTCTATTGAGGGGAGTTGCATCTACTGGACACGTGGGAGCAAATGTGACAGGGAGCTGAGGGACAGAAGCCAAACAGGGTTTACCAGATGAAGAAGGGAAAGAGACCTGCAGAGGACCTGGTGTGTGAAACAGTCCAGAAGCCAGAAGTGATATTCTCCTTGGGAGGGACACTGAAAACAGACTGAGGTAATAGGGAAAGCATCCTGATCCTTCCAAGGCCCTGGGACACCACGGAAAGGTGAAGACTATCAGAGCTGGAAGTGGAGGAGCGCTATGAAATGCTGTCTGTTAGATTCAACATGGCGGCTGCAATTGTGAACTCACAATGGTTATGGCCCTGTGCACATGAACTCACACACACGCATGCACACACACACACACACACACACACACACACACACACGCACATGCACACACAGGAACAAGGGGTCTGGCCGAGGAGGAGGGGGATGAGAGAGAGCAATGGGTGTGCATTATCACAATAAAGAGGGTAAGTCACAATCCAGGATCTCACTGCTCGTGGGTGAGCTACATCTGCACAAGGATATTCCAAGCCAAACCCAGTCTCTCTCCACTAGTGTGCAGGGCCTCGGGCATCTTCAACAGAACTTCCCTCATGGCTTTATTTGGATCGAGTCACAATTTAGTGCTATTGGAAGATGGGAGAATCTTTAAGCAGTGGGACCTGGTAGGAGATCTTTCGGACACTGAGGTACGCATGTCAAATGGGATTGTGGGACTGACCTGAGTATCGTCTGCTTTTATTTTCTTCAAGCCCCTCAGAGGATCAATTTTCTCTGCCATGTTTTCCTGCCATGATGTGTGGCTTCACTATATCCCCAAATAGTGGGATAACTGGCCATGGCCTGAAAGCTCTAAACGCATGAGCTGAAATGAACCTTTTACCTAATTAGCTGGGGGATCACTTCTAAACACATGCTAGAGAAATGAAGATTTGCATAAAGCTCTTTCCTGGTTGTTTGAGACCAACTCTCTGATCCTCACAAACTAGATCTGAGGAGGCATGTGGAGAAACGGGGCCAAGTGAAGCATCATAGGGCTGAACTGCGCTCAGGGGAAGGGTTCCCAAGGACCTGGGCCACACAAGAAAACAGAGACAGGCAGGGTGGGGTCAACCCCTCACCAAGCCAATTTCAGAGTCATAGAAGGTGGCCTCCTCTCCTGTCCCTTGGTGGTGTGCACCTCTCAACCACCTTAATCTCACAGGTAACTCTGAGACCCTAAACTCAGTCCTTGTCAACTATATCCTCCAGAAAGTTGCTCACAGTGTGACACAGAACAGGTCCATGGTCAATGTCTGGCCCACATCAACTGAAACTTGAGGGAAAATAAAATTAGGGTGAGCTCATCTCTGGAGTAGACACCTTTTTAAAAGAAAGGGTCAGAGATCTACCCACTCTTCAGTCTGAATTTCAAAAGTCTCTCTGTGTGTATGATGTATGCATCTGCAAGTATATGCATGTATGCTGCACTGTGAACTGATGTTTTTGCCACAGCATAGCTGGTAAGGTCAGATGATTACCTGGATTGGTCTTTACCTTCTTAGCTGGAGAGTGTCTTGTTCTTTGCTGCTTAGGCCAGGCTAGCTGGCCTGTGAGCTTCCTGATAGTCTTCTATAGCTCTGCCTCCCCTCTCACTGTAGGAGTGCTGGGACTTCAGATGCATGCTACCACGTCCAGCTTTACAGGGCTTTGGCGATACGAGCTTGAGTCCTCATGTTTGTGCAGCAAGCACGTTACCTACCAAGCCATACCCCAAGGCCCAAGTTATAGCATTGTTTTCTCATTCAGATGTTTTAAGAAAAACAGGTCCAGTCACATATCAGTTCCCCTCTATAAAGAGCACTGATGACAAGCTGATCATCAGTCTAACTGAATAGTTCTGAGCACTAGATACCAGAACCACATTATCTAGCTCTGCTGGCTGGGCAATGCTGGGCAAATATTCTTAACATCTCCATTATTTTAGTTTTTCACTTGGGGGAGAGTACCAATTTCACATACTTCGAGGATGAAGTAAGGCAATGGGTGGAGGTGCCGCCTGATGCTGAGTGAAGTAGCTCAAAAGAAATCCCAGCACCCAGGAGGCTGAGGCAGGAGGATGGTAAATTTTAGGTCACCCTGGTACAGAGAGACTCTGTTCTAAAACTAAAACAAAAAAGAAGAGGAGGGGGAGGCAGCACTTCCAGACTGCTGCAATTTGAAGAGTTTGGCTGGTGGATGTAATTTAAGGATTCATATGTTGGAACAGATCCTGAGAATGGTAAATTTGGAAAGTGAGGCCTGATGGGAAGTTATTGTCCTTGAAGGAATCAGTGTAGTTCTCATGGGACTCTTGTTAGTTCTCCCTCCCAGCGTGGTGTCATCCACCATGAACCCATGAGCCATGATGTTACTAAAGGCATCCTCTCCAGAGACAGAACAAACGGGGCCACTTCACTGAACTCCTAGACCATAAAACTGTGACCTATTTTTTTTAAAATCATTTATAAAGTATCTGGCCTCTGGTATTTTATTATAGCAAGGAAAATGGACTAAGACATAACCAAGCATTTGATAAATGCTATTATTATAATTCAGGACTCAGAACAGCACTCTGATGCCAGTCTAGCACAAGATGTCTGTAAGACCCTTAGCTCAGAGACATTACCAGCCATTTTACTGGTAACTGGTAGCATCTACACCACCATCCTCACCAGCCTCCCACTTAGAAACTACATGCTTGCCCCTGGAGCTTGGACCCAGCATTCAGTCTCCTGTAAGTCCTGACTTGGTCATCCTTGCAGTCCCAAGGTCTCTATTGACCCAGGTGGAAGCAGCTCCAATTTCCACACTTCCCAGTAGTACCCTGTAGACCCAGGGCACTTAAGCAGCTTTCTTAGGCAGAGGTAGAGATGGGAGAGGGAGTGCATCTTGGCCAGACTGAGCCTGTATATTTTCACCTTCAGGCTTCAGCTGCTGGAGCCCCTGACTCATGGGTTAGTTATGATGCAAGACTGTCACCCTTCCTTGTGACACCTCCTCACACAGTATGTAACTGGCCAGAGCATGGGTTTCATGAGGAGGCTCCATGGGAGGAGCTGCTGTCCATTTCTTCTGTTTTCCCTTTGTTAGTCTTGTCTGAACTTCTCAAGGGCCAAAATTCTATCCTTTCTTCCAGTGTGTGTGTGTGTGTGTGTGTGTGTGTGTGTGTGTGTGTATTATTATTCTTCATATGGAGAACTGTGAACTATCTGGCTGTCCAATCAGGAATGTTATTATCTCCAACAATACGCTGGGGCTCACACTACTGAGCACTAGTGGAAAGCCAGGTGTGCTCTATGGGCACTGACTCTATGTTGGCAGTCATCCTGGGCAACGGATGCCTTTTAAAAATCCCTATTTGACAGAAAAAGGGACTTCAGCTCAGAGAATAACAACTTGCAGGCAGCAAAGGCAAGATGTGATCCCTACCCCTTTGACTCCCACACTGTGCTTTCTGGTGCTTTCCAACTACCCTGAGTGAAAGAGGCCTTCTTAAAATGCACCCGCTGATTCAGGTTTGGACTGAGGCTGAAACTTAACATTTCTAAACAAAACAAAACAAGAAAGCTCCCAGGGTTTAAGTCACGTTTATCTAAATTATACTATGGCTCCTCCTGACTTATTAGGATATTCAGTACAACTCTTTCCTTGAAGAATTTCCTGAAACATAATCATGTAAAAGATTTGTGGCTGAAGGTCTGTGTCTGAATCTTAGCAGATACCTCATTATCATGATTGCAGTGAACTTCTACTCTCAGAGACTTGGTTTCCTCATCTGCAGGGTGAGGATAATAGTGCTGCCAGCGAACGGCTGCAAAGGACCAGACATGATAATGCCTTGGGAAAGGGCTCTCTGCATGCACCAAAGCTGCTAGCATAACACAAAATGGCTAGAAATGGCTTCCAGTGGGATGGAGCATTGATGGAGTTCTGTGTTACTGTCATCCTGCTTTTCATTCATTTCCTTGACTTTTTAAAAAAACATTTCTCTAAGGAGAAAAATTGTGAGGTGGGGAGGGACACCACAATTTGTCTTGCCCTATTAGAAACCCTTATTATCTTAAAGCTGGAGCCTCATAGAAAAACTCCTCCAGATATTTTATGCCCACAGAGTGATTCTCCCAAGCCCCTTCCTTCTATGGCAAATAGATGATCTCAGAGAGAAGCTTGGGTCACCTGCAAAAGGACATTACAAGCAGACAGGGATGCTGAGCAGAGTCAGTGCCTACCACTAAATCCTCAGCCATGATGGTCCTGCACAGGAAGTGACAGATGGCTTCAGTAGAGATTACAACCTGGCCAAGTTGACATATTTTCCATCGTTCCCCTTGATTTGACCTCTGTAACACACTAAACATGTGGGCAATAAACTATTTCCTCCTCTTACCAGTGGGTAGCAAATACTGCCTCCCTGAGACTTGGTTTTGACCAACAGAATGTGTCAAAGTGACAGATTTAAAAATATGGACAGCCCCTGCTTTCTCCCACTTGAAAGGCAGCTTTGGGGAAGGACCTTGAAGGCGAGAGGCCATCTTGGTCACTGTAGCTCCAGTTAGTTTCAGGATAAGACATTTACATGAGTACTGTCAGTTCCACCAAGTGGAGTGACAACCATCCCTCTGAGCTAGGCAGCCTACCCAACAGTGAGAAGTCAAACATACATAGGGGTTGTTATTTTAGAGTCCTAAGGCCTAAAATATAGAATGGCTTCTTCCCAGACACTGAGAAACAAGCCAGCAAACATTTCATGTATCCACAATTTTCTAATCTCCTCTTCTATTGTATACCCACTAAGAAGTTCCTGTGTCAGCTGGTTTCTCCCAGAGGGATTCCTACCAACAGCACAAACATCACAGGGAAACTTGACAGAATGCAAATTCACAGCCCCACTGCAGCTTAACTTCAGGGGTTGGACCAGCAGTAGGTCTGAACAAGTCAGGGACAGCCTAATACAGAGCTCAAGTCTAAGACCAACACAGTTTGGCCAACAGTTGTTCTCACTGCTATGCCTGTTAAATCACCTGTCATCTTTGAAGACACACATTGCTCTGGGCCTACCCTGTTCTAACTGGATCTCATCAGGCCCTGGCACCCCTGTGATATCAAAAGTGTTCAGTGCTAATTTTGCTGAATATGGCATGGAATAATTGAAGATAGTCTTCACGATGTTGGGGCCAAGTCAGAAAGTGCTTAAATCACAGAGAAAGGGCTCACCTGGGGATCGGTCAGAGTGCAGGTTGATTCAGTGGATCTGGGGTAAGTCTAGCAGTAGGCTAGATGTTTAATAAAGTCATCTATGATATCCCCAGGAGACTGGCTCCAGGAGACTCACAGATTCCCAGATCTGCAGATGCTCCAGTCACTTTTGACAAACAGCATCTTGTAGGCATATAACATGTACATCCTCTGTGCACTCTTCATCATCTCTAGATTACTTACAACACCCAAGACAGCATACATGTCATAAAATGGATGTTATACTGCAGTGTTTAGAGGATAATGACAAAAACCACAAAGTCTGCACATGCTCAGGATAAACACATTTTTTTTTTCCCTGAACAATTTCAATGTGTTCAGGTTGGTTGAGTCAGCAAAACTGGAAATACAGAATGTTGACTGTGTGCTCACCCCCGAGTGGCGCTCAGTCTTGCAAACCTCTAGGGCATCACAATCTTATCTGGAATGTTTTAAAAAAGCAGTTGTAACTGACACATCAACAGTATAAATGCTTCAGCCAAGGGCCGCTACATAAGTTCTACTGAAGTGGCCTCAATGTCCCTCCTCAGTCTTTAAGGGAGACTCTTTGTGGTAGATGCCATCTGAGCTTTGCTCTAAAAGATGGAAAGAATTTTGCTTAATAGACACAGAGAATGGTGTTCTAATGCAAAGGGATAGGCTTTTGTTAAGGAAGCCACCAAAAGCCACTCTGGGGACCTGGGGCCTAGCTAGGGTGGAATAAAGAAAGGGAAAGGAGGCTAGAAATGGTTTGTGGCTAGAGTGGGAACAGGTTTGAACATCAGACTAAAACATCCAGGTTTCTCCATGGGTTACGAGAGACATGGAGGCCTCTTTACTGGGGGTGGGATGCCTCAGTGCAGACACAGCCTGGGTCCCACATGGGCATGATGGTTGCCACAACTGCCCTCCTATTTGTGACAAGATTTATATTACAAGACAGAGGGACCAGAGGTCAACTTGGGGGCCTGGAGTTAAACATGGCACACCCTCTGATGAAACTGGCCACTCCTCTTCCTTGCAGGAGGATGTTTACTGGTCTTTGGGGAGAATTGTCCCAAGGAGGAGGAATGACAAGATTTCTACTTCTAGAGAGCACAGATCAGCTCACGTGTCCTAGTCACTAATGTTCCCTGTGCCTTGCTGAACACAAATGTGTGTGTGATAGAATTAAAAGCTCTACTCCCCGACTACCCGTGGGCAGCCTGTGTTACTATGGAAAATTCCTGATTAAAGTCAGCAGAAGAATTTCCTACCTAGAGACTGTTATTAATAGGAGTCTCTGCCTCATGCTGACTTTCAGGATTTGGTCCTTTAATATGTCACTGCACAAGTAGGTGAATAAATCCCCCTCTTTAAAGTAAAGGGAAAACACTCACCTTTGCCAGGCTAACTACTCTCTTTAATAACCCACAAAGTTCTGATCAGTTAGCATGAGAACAAAGCAGCAAACATGAAATTATTTTAATGGGACCATAAAAAATTGCTTGAGTCATTGGGGGGGGAACAATACTCTCACTAAACTAATTTTTTATTAATATTTATTAATTTATTTTTGGTTATGAGCCTAGCCTTTAATGGCTGAACTATCTTTCCAGCTCTCTCACTAAACTAATTAAACTCTATGATATGTCCCTGTGTCCTTCCTGGCATTTTTCTGGTTCACTCTGCTTGAATGCTTGCAGAAGGATTGGTGCCAAGTTCTCAAAGGAATAACTCAAAACAAAAGCAGGGATCCAGAGAATTCCTGACTGGCCAGCAAACTGAAAGCAAATGACTTTCTTTGGGTTGGTCAGCACGCTTCACTTGTGATGACATCCTGCCTCCAGGAGACAACGAAAACAGGGAGCCACTGTTTGAATTCCAACTTGGGGTGAGCTAGGAAGTGGCATTGTCCTCCCTATGACTTCTACTACACACACACACACACACACACACACACACACACACACACACACTATCACACTGTTTTGATAAAGGCATTGACAGTGGCTTCCCATTTTCTATGCCTCTTCTGCTCCATCTCATGATAATTTATGTCTTTCCCGCTCACACTAGCTATTCCCAGAAGCCCCTGGCAGCTTCCTGAGACATCTTTACAGGCAAATGGTTTATTTTGGGCCTGGTAGGGACTAGACAATGATTAATGGATGGGAACTTAGATTTTCTGGCGAGAGAAGCTTCTTTAGGCTGAAGAGACCTTTGGGTATTGATCAGGCTCTCATCAAAGTCAAAATGGGAAAGTGTGTGTGTGTGTGTGTGTGTGTGTGTGTGTGTGTGTGTGTGTGTGTGTGTGTGTGTTTGTAAGCTTACAAGTGTGGATGGACATAGGCATGCCTTGTGTCTGAGCATGAATATTATGGCCTTATACTCTTTCAAACTAATGTTGCTGTTCCTTTGGAGTTTCAAGGAAACCCTCCACTTTGCAGCTCTTTAACATTGATGAGGCCATCCTTAACATTTCAAAGAACTGAGGAGCACAGATAAAAACATACAATCCCACTCATTTCCATTTAAAGCACCTTGCAGGAGCACCTGCCATGTGTGAGATAGTGATGTCTTAGCACGCTTTGGGTGAGCAAGATGAAACTGATAGAGGTGCCTCCTGACTTCAAGGAAATTAGACTGTCCTAATTTAAGAGGGGAATCGGTGTGATGAATGGCAGCCTGCTCACGGTGATAAGCCCTGACATTTCCATTACCAGCTAGGATATGCAAAGTGCATGCGTATGTGCCTGTGTATACACAGTTAGAGGCTATTCTTATCTCTTGCCAGTGGATGCTGGTGGTCTCAGATTGCTTTCCCACTGGTTCGTCCCACTCAGTGGAGAGGAATGCAATCAGCTGGATTCATAGTAAAGGAGTAGCTAGCTGGGAGACTGACCAAGAAAGTCTGGGCTTTTGTAGTAACTTAGATTATATCAAATGGGAAACAAAATGCCCATTTCTCAGAGTCACTGAGGGTAATCTCCAAGGCTTCTTTCTCCAGTGTCTTCATGGCCAGTTTACAATGCCTGTCACATTCCTTCCCCTCTTGTCTGATGCTTTATTTCTCAAGCCCCATGTGCCTTGTGCAAAGGTGGCAAGCCATACTGCAGTTGTGCCATGCTGTCGTGTGCCTTCAGCCCCTGCCTAGTGTGCCTGCCCAACATGTCTCCTGTCCTAGAGCTCTTTGTAGAACAGCTGACTTATCTTTGTGTGAAGGAGGGGCAGCAGGGAAGGGAGGCTACCAGGAAGAACAGCAACCCCAGTTGGTACTTCCTGTTTTGAAACCCAAGGACTTATTTGCAATCCAGGATGGGTGGCAGAGGTTGGCAAGACAGTTTCCAGTGTGCCCTAAGGACTGACTGTCTGTGACATGCAGTAAGCATGCCTGGCAGGGGATGCTTGAATTTGTTAATCAAATAGCAGTATGCCCTCCCTCTATGGGGTTACATTGTCCTATATGCATGGCAACGATGACAGCATGTAGCTCTCTGACCTGGTGTAGGAAAGGGATCCTGCTGGTAGATGCTGCTTGACCTATGATATTCCTTCCTCATCTCATGGAGAAGGAGCAATTAGAATGGAGAACTTTCTGCTCCCTGCAGCTCATCTGAAGCCCAATGCAGGATTCTCAAACCTGAAACCACAATCACCACTTTCTTGTAAGGATGCCGATGGCTTGGATGCCTACATGGGCTTCGAATCTCTGCCTTCCCATTCACATCCTGGCCCTTCTGCAATGTCTAGTCCTACTGCAATCAGTTCAGAATGTAACTCTATGACCCAGGCCTGGTTGGCCAGACTATGACATCACCTGACCAGTGAGACTGGTTCAGGGATGGGCTGTAAGCTAAGCTGGGGGATAATTATAACTCCATCCATTAAACACTTACTGTGTGCCAGACACATAACATTTAGCATTTCAGTTAACTCTCCCAATGGCCTAGTGGGGTCAGCACTCTTATTCTTATTGCTAGAGAGGCTAAATAACTTATCGAAGGAATTTGATAAGGTCACTGTCCTAACCTGACTCCAGGACTCCAAATTGAGCCTTAAGTGTGAGAACAAACATACGTATTCTGTGAGTGTTTTCTTCAAGGAGACTTTCAGTTTTCAGTATGTATCTTCCAGTGAAGTTGGCATTATGACAACAGAGGCCAACCAGGGAAAGGAGGAAACTGCTAGGCAGATGGCCATCTAGAACTTGGGGAGGCCCTCAGGACAGCTTGCCTGCCCCTATGCCCACATCCTTCTCTTCTCGTCTCTTTGTTTTCTCTCCTCTCTCTTCTCTCTTGTCCCCTCCCTTCCCTCTCCCTCCCTCTGTCTCTTTCTCACTCTCCTCCACAGATGACTGCCATGTTATACATCTTGACGAATTGGTCAGTTTTCCCCACTGAAACTGATGTGGACTCTTCATTGGTGCGCATTCATCATAGTGTGAAACCGAGCTTTGCTCCTTTGTGTTCACGGTGAATCACGAAGGGTTTCATCATCACTCACTCATGTGATGGTCTGTCCTGAGTGAGGAAAAGTCTGTTGTACCCTGGAATCTGGGTCACAAGGGTCAATGGTAAGAGCTGCACAATCTCTACAAGGTATATGACTGGATAAACCCACCCTGATGGAACTGTTGGGCTCTGAAAACGATACCCTCAATGAAGCCTCAGAGCTTCTTTGGCCTTCTTTGCTCTTTGGCCTTCTGTCCCTCTTTGTTCCCCTGCCTTCCTCCACATGCTCCCTTTATCAACTGAGCAGTGTTATTCTAATAAAATGATTGCCAATTGACTGATTTCTGGTTTCTTTAAAAACTTGAACACACACATGGTGTGGTGTTTTATATGACATCATAAAAGCCCAAAACAAGTACTTAGAAGTAATCAGAATCACGAAGGCAGGTATGTAGTGCCTGAAGGCTATGGTGATGGAAGCTACAGTTCAGGGTGCATAGCTTCAGCGTGTTACACAAAATGAGTCATGAAGATTGGTGGTGGTGATGTTTCAGCACGTTACAAATGTATTTAATGTCACTTGAAATACATATTGAACAATACTGACTTTGAATTTTCAAATTACTTAAATCAATTTGGATTTCAGCAAATGAAAATAAATTGGAAAAAAAACCTTCAATGTAAAAAAGTGTCAACATACTAGCATATAATAGGGATCCAAGAAAATCTCCTGACAATTAAGAAAAATACACAGCTTAAAACACTGAAAAATATCAATGATTTCAAAAAAGGAAAAGTCTCTCATCCCAGTCCCTGGGAGGCTGAGGCAGCAGGATTTAAGCTGGAGCTGCCTAGAGGAATCTGTCAAAAAACCCAGATGATTTACATTTGGTCTTCTGCTCTGACTGAGGAGGAAGTGAACGGCAATACTAACTCTTGCCTCTTCGGTCCCTGTTTCCCAGGGTTAGATTGCTAATAACAAGCTTCTTATCCTTTCCTGCTTTGCTGACAAAATTCTTACAGCCCTTTAATATCATTTCTGTATGTAAATACATTCAGTGCCCAATGCTGGGCCTTCATCCTGTATTTCAGAATGATTTATGTCTCTTCAGAATCATGAAAGTGATAAATTATATCATATTTGTACAAATACTTTATTATAATAAAATATTTTTAGAAACAACCCACTGGATTTTTCTAATCACAATTGTTCTCTGAATATAAATTTTACATCCATCCACTCTGGAGAACATAGGTGAGCATTTGGAGCTCAAGTCACTAATGTTGCCATTTTGCCCTATAGAGAATTATGATCAAAGATCGGGTTTATTTCCATTAAAAATTTTTTTTTCAAAACAGTCTCATTGAATAGCCCAGGCTGACCTCAAAGTCCCCATACCCTCCTGCCTCAGCCCCTCTAGTCCTTCAAAATTTATGTACATGTATATTTGTTTCCTGAAAATAAACAGTATTATTTCATGTTAAATATGTGGGACACTTTTTTTCATCTTTTGTTTCAATTTCTCCTGAGAAATTAGTATGTGTTTCCTTATGTGATATGTATAAATAATATACATACACATATGTTACAGCATCGTACTCTTTTTACATCTCAAGCACTATCATGTTCTGGCTACTAGGAGGCTCAGAAACCATATGTATGGTTTTGATAAGCGCTGGATTCACCAGATGGCTTGTTTATGTCCTAACTATCCTCCTGGCCTTAGCATATTCAATCTGTCTTTTCCTAACCTACTTTGTTCTCTGCAATTCTCTAGCTCATTATAGTATGGTTCTGTATATTGCTCTGAGAGTGCAATTTTGTATCTATTATTATTATTGTAAGTGACACATGGATATAAGTTGATTATATACTACAAGATGACTGACCAAAATATTGAAACTTTAAAAAGTATCCTGTCTAATCTAGTGCAGATGACAGCAGAGTGGAAGGGGATCAGTGTCAGAGAGAGACAGGGACACAGACAGAGAGGAAGCTGCTGCAACCTTAACACCTGGGGCTCTGTCACTGAGAGTGTGTAAGTTTATCTGCTGTCTTCTGATAAGTCTGGATGACTCATTTCTCTCGGGCTTGTGCATCTGTCAAGCCTCCAGACCACTCCCTGGACTCCAGAGTCGGGTCTTTTATGGTAGTTTTCTTTTTGTTTACAGTGTAAGCACCCGCATATGACTCCAGGGTTCTCCCAGAGTACACCTGGGGACTACCTAAGTTGGTACCACCCCTCAGTATGGAAAAAGAACCAACTCCAGGGATGGGGAACAAGGCAGTGACACCATACAGAGCAGAGCTGAGGACCCCTCCTCTGTCCATTTGTTCTCAACAACTGTTTCTGAGAGCTAACAGGTGTCAGACACACTGGAGGCTCTGGAGACACAGCAGTGACGAGGCTGACACAGGGCCCCATGACTTCAGACTCATATTCTATAGGGACAGGAAGCAAAGAAACAGGTGAACACAGAGATAGATGAGGTGACTTCAGATTGTGCCAAGTGTTGTACAGAGGCATCATGCTGGGGAAAAAATGAGTCAGGATAGAGAGGTGGTAGGCAGGTCTGAAGGTAAGGTGGTCTGAAGGGTCTTGCTGATGAGTATGCACAAGACACTGCTCTGGAGGAGGGTGCCTGCTTGGCTCCTTCTGGAGTGGGATAAGGTCTGGGGAGAGGTGTGGACAATGAGGTTGGGAAAAGGAGCAAGATTTCCTACTCCGTCACCTGAACTCTGGTTCCAGAAGCTTGTCATGGATGCAGATGTATTTCCACACCGAAGGCCTCAACTGGAAGGTCAAGGAGTTGGCAAGATGGCCTGTTTCCTCCCCTGCTCATTCATCCCAAGCCTGTACCCTTTCTTTCAGGATCATATTTATACCTGGCCTTAATATAGATTCCAGCTAACTTTCTAGTGTTTCCAAAACCCCCTTCTGAAAGAAGAGACACATTTATCTTTGAAGGGGACACACTGGCCAGTGAGAGAGAGCATGTCAACAGGAAAGAGTAGGGACTCTGTTGGAGCCTTAGCCAAGTCCTAAACTAGACTCCAAGTTCAGTCAGGAACAGCTGGCCATGGGATTAAAGGTAGCAGAGATGTTCACCTTTAATCCCAGCACTTGGGAGGCAGAGGCAGGTGGCTCTCTGTGAGTTCTAGGCCAGCCTGGTTTACAGAGTGAGTCAGGACAGCCAGGGCTACACAGAGAAAACCTGTCTTGAAAAAGCCAATACAACAACAAAAAACCTCATCTCTTCCAATTAGGGTCCTATTAATTAAAAAGCCTCATCACCTATCCTAAGATCTGACATGAGAAGAACAGCCACAAAGCTCTTCAAATGTACAGGTGCTCTCCTCCTACCATTCTGTGTCTTATTAGTGAAGGGCATGCCTTCTGGGGACACCCATTGTGGAGGATTAGGTTCTACATAGTGTATCCACTCCAGCACTGCAATTTCCCTAAGCCTTAAAATCCCTTCATCAACACTAAGTCAAGGAACATCTAGCATCTCTAGCTTTTCAGTGGACCATCTTTGGACAAATGCTTCAGCCAACCAATCAAATGCTTGGCACCATTTTTAACTGTACAAGCTACAATATCAAACCTGGAATCTCTGATCAATGGGCCATATCAACAAGCTTAGACTGATTCAATTTTATGTTCCTTCCACCATTGTCCCACAACCTTAAAATCCATTCCCACACATATTCCCCAGACTTAGACTTGAATGAACCAAAAATTAAAAAAAATTTAGGTGTGTAGCATGCTCCAGAATTTTGTGTCTTAGCATGTGACACAGATCTGATCCACAGACCTAAGCCTAGCCTCTGCCCACACCTTGGTCTCTGTTCTGGGATAAGATGGGCCTTATATAGGTTAAAACACCCGAGAGTATCCAGCCTCGTGGTCCACACCCCTCCCTACCAGCAGGCACTGCCTCATTCCACCTATAGACATACCAGACATTAAGATGTAGGAAAGCAGACACTTGATTTTGTGGATCTAAGCAGTAGTAAATATTTAGTATGCACTAAAACTTGAAATGCAGGATATCAGTTAGCGATCTCTCTGTGGGGGTCACTTTCCTCTGTTTTGTTTGGCAAGAGATTTTAAAAGCCTTTTAAAATATTCATGTTCAATATTTAATAACAGAAGATTTGCCTAAAATTCCAACTTCTAAGTCCATTTGGGGAAAAGTAAGAGTACCTGGCCATCCTGAACCAGAGTCTGAGGGTGCTGAGGGTAGCTGTTTCCTTTTGTGTGGATGGGCTTTCTAATTTTCTCAAGCCCTGCTATTATCCACAGTCTCACACAGGCCCAGTTCATGGACTTTATCACCTGCTTCTCACCAGCCTGCTCTGTGATAACAGTGGAATCCAGCAGCGTCTACACCTCCATCTCATCTTGGTTCCTTGGGTGGTGGCAACATTACTAGAAGTGGGAGTGTTAGGAGTGAAAGGTCCTTTGGTTATGTGGGGGTAGGGCACTGTGACCTTGAATGGGATTATGGACACTGGCTTCTTCCCATCTTGTTTTCTGCCCATGCAGTAAACAGCCAATGCCAGGTGTATTCCAGCAGAGTCTCATAGCAGTGGGCCCATCTGATTGTGGACTAAACCCTTCAAAACCATGAGCCAAAGTGAGCCTTTTCTCTTTCAAAGTTGATTCTCACAGGTATTTCATTATACTGATGGGAAGCTAACTGATATAATCTCTGAAAGTTCCCATCACCTTGACCCTCCTCAAAGACACTTCTTGTAGGCTTAGTAGATATTGCCTAGGCTTATCTCAACCCCACTATATTCCTGCCTCAGTCCCTCCAGCACTGGGATTCCAGGCACGTGTCTCTAGGTCCAGCTTTTGAGGTTTTGAAAAGGCACAAGGAACTCAGCTTCTTTCGTACTGTGCTCCCCTGGATCTGAGGGGTGCATTGGCATTTGTTTATTAGGTGCCTACATCATGTCATAGTTGGACACAGAAGTTCCTTGCATTTTCACAGTCTCCGGGTCACATACCTCAGTGGTCCCACTTCTGTTTCCATTCAATTAATACCTAAAACCTATTCTCTCTTTAGAAATATTATATGATATCATGACATGGTATGTACCAGGAGACAGCCGAGGAGAGGAGGAAAAGCTGGGGGGAAGAGTGGGTGGAAGGATGGAGGGAGGAAGACAGGGAAAGGAAGACATGTTGGTGCTTGTAGCTCTGTAGAATACCTTCAAAGCCTTTCTTTAGAGTCTTTCTCTGCTTGTACCACGATCTTCTCTGTTTCTCCTACCCAGGTACCTCCTACTCGTGTACAGTGTACAGGCTGGTGCCGATCAATAAATGTCACTAAGCAAGACAAGAATGGATGGGACTTAAAAGTTTCCCTGTGCACCCACAGGCTCTGTTAGTCCTATGAGAATGGTGATGTATCCAGGCATCCATTTCTCTAAGTCTCCATCACCACCATTCCCATCACTCCTGACAGGGTCAATCTTCACAGGCATTGCTTCGCTCTGAAAACAATTTTTTTGCGGTCTTAAAAATAAATTTAAAAAAAGAGGAGCCTGCCTGAAATGTTTATTACAGCTCTAGATCCCTTTTTCTTAAATAATGTTCAGGGAAGTCAGATTCCCCTGACAAAGATGATTATCAGTTTTTAGCAGTCACTCTTTTATAGGTTAAAATGTGTTTCCCAGAAACATCTGTTGAAGTCCCGGCCTTCAGCACCTCCAAGTATGACTTATTTGGTCATGGAACATAATTTGTTAAGAGGACATCACACTGGAATAGGAGGGCCCTTAATCCAATATGATTAGTGTGTTATAAGTCAAGAAGAGCCCTAGATAGTGGACACAAGGGGAGAGTACTCTATAACTACAGAAGCAGTGGACAGGTGGAGTTGCAGGCCCAGAAATCACAAAGATTGTCAGCTACCACAAGAAGCCAGCAAGAGGCAAGGAGATACTTGACTGAGGTTTGGGGGGAGCATGGTCCAGATGACACCTTGGCTGGAAACTTCTGGCTTCCAAAAATGAGAGGGAATGTTTCTGTTGTTTTCAGGCACCGGTTTGTGGTCCTTTGTCACAGCTACCTGATACAGCTCCACCTTTGGATCTACAGGGTGCAAAAGGTTTTCAAAGGGAACCAAATAAAGCAAATAATTGATTTCAACTGGGAGAGTCTGAACAGTGTATTAGAAACAAATAAATACACACTCTCAGTAGATTCTAGAAAAGTTCTGATTTCTTCTAAGTTGTCTTTTTCTTATCTAAAACTAAACCAGTACTAGTGGAGTCTCAGGGTGACAGGATGGGAGGGCAGAATGAATGGGCTGTGGGCAGATAGGTCATGTGGCCCAGGCCCACCACATGATCAGTCCCATGGCCTCTCACAAGACTCCAGAGGAAGAAGTCCTACTGCAGATGGTTTAGAGAAAGAAAACACATCAGGAGTACAGGGAGGGTGAGGGGCAAACCAAGGATGGTGAGTTGGCAGTGAGTCTATGAGACACTGATCCATTGAGGGACACAGAGAGGGGCACACATGTGACACCAACCAGGCAGGAGGGAGGACAACCTTCAACCTCTGTCTTCTCGTGCCAGGGCCTCCCATTGGCTGAACTGGCAGGGAGCCCAGAGGACACAGTAGCCTGGAACGAAGAGAGGGCAAAGGGTGGGGAGAGGATCCGGGGACCAAATGGAGAATTTCCAGGCAGCCAGGAATTCTTCATTCTCAGCTTAGCATTCTCATCCTTTCTCTGCTAATGGATGATGAGAATAGCAACCTGAGACAGGCTAGGGGGAGGGAGGGACTAGCTTGGTGATGAGTTGTAACACCCAGAGGTGACTTCTTACAAACAATGAGCAAATAAACAATCGACTGACTGAGTCGGCTTTCATAAGGCCGCACGTTATTTTGTTTTCTCTTAATGTCTCCAATGATAGACTTGGATAAATTATGCCTCTGCTCCATGTCATAAAAGGCACAGAGGGAATTGTATAGCATATTAGAGATAATTAACTCCAAGCCAAATCAGGGCTGCCAGAATTCAGGAAGGATTCGAGTCAATCTTATCCTAAACAGGCACTGAGGCCCATGTACAGGAAGGAAAATAGAAGCAATTGATTGAAAACATTCTGTACCTTGTGGCCTCAGGAGGTTTGAATGGAGGCATTAGTGCCTGCAACTAAAATAGCAGGTTCATCTGGCGGCATGTGATGGGGGTGGGAAGCTCTCAGCCCATGTAACTGTCCAAAGTGATGTCTGTTATCTATGGACTGTTAATGCAGAGGCAGAAAGATGGAGCTGGGTTCTGAAGGAGGGTTGGGACAAGACTGCCTTTTAGCATCTCTGGGGAGCTGAGTCTCAGTTTTCCTCTATCTGCAAGAGCGAAAGGATGGAATGATGGCACACCTGCCATGGTGGGGTCGGAGGTCCCCGCGATCCACTGTATTGCATCCTCAGCAAGCAACAGAGGTAGGAGAGGAAACAGATTACAGGAGTTTTGCATGCTTTCTTGAACAGAAGGCGGAAGAAATTCAAACTTAGACTGTTTTCAGCACCCCACCATATGGGTCAAACACACTTGCCAGGCTGGCAAGGCTTGGTCTTGATAAGCCTTAAAGAAATGGTGTTGTCATACCAGTACAAAGACAAACACCTTTGTGGGGGGTTGGGGCCTGGGCTGGTGAAGGTGAGGAGCACTGCAGAAATCCACTCTTTCAGAAAAGGCACCAGAGACTTTCTCCTTTCCCTTTGACACAGGTCTCCACGTGCCTGACACCAGAGGTACCATGAGGGGATTCAGGCTTGTGGTGGTGCTGGAGTCTGAAGGACAGTGGCACAAGAGGATCCTAGAGCCTTGATGACAGGGCTGAGCTGAGCTATGTCCTCCAGCTGTTCACCTTTCTACAGGAGCACTCCCAGCTCAGTAAGATGAAGGTGACCTTCTTATGGAAGCCATCTTGAGTTTGGCATTTCTGCTCCTTTCTGTGGGGATGTCCCAGCTGCTACTCCACTTCAGAACTGCCTCACGCTTTCCCTGTGTGACTCCTACCAATCCCCTGGCATCCTTCAAGTCCAACTCAAAATTCACTCCTCCCTATCAACATGCCCCTCCCTCAATCCCATCTTATCTGCTTCCTGCAGAGCCCCTGGGTCTCATTTCTGTTTCTTATTTGGAAACATCAACTCTTTCCCTTACTAGAGCACGGGCCTGGGGGCAGGGGCATGTCTGTCTTCTTCACTTCACATCTCAAGGACTTATCTCAGTACCTAGTATATAGCAGGTACTACATAAGTCACTTCCAAACCATAGGGAGACAGCTGGGGTTCTAATCCAATTTAGATGTGTCTTCAATCTCTTTGTCTGTCTCTGTTGAGATTCAGGTTCCCTGGCTCCTATTTTTGTAGCTCATGGATACAGCTTTCCTGGCATGTGCCTCCATCCATCAACGAGCTTTCTTTGCAGATGAACTCTTAAGAAATAGGCAAGCAGTACTTCTGAAGCTGCCTCTCATTTCTTGGCTCAGGATTGGTGACTACGTTATCTAGGCCAAGATCTTGGACACAGACCTTGAAGGGCCTTTTCTTCTCTATTGGCCATCTACCCTCCCACACAAAGTCCCAACCCAATCTGATCCTACAGGAGTAAACTGACCATCATAGTGCCCAAGAATTACCCAGAAAATGGAAACTGAGGCTCAGATGGAGAAGCAACCTTGCTATAGGCAGTAAGTGGATGATGGAAGAGAAACTGAGTTTCCTTTGTCTCCATATTCCAAACTCTTTCCAGTATCCTATGAGGTAGGGACAGAGAACAATGCTAGGCCAAATTTGAAAGTTTTCATTACCTCTGGGGGTGATCCAGAGTTCATCAGGTTAATTCTGTTGTTTCAGTTTTCCCATTAGCAGATTGGGGTGCTCAGCCAATAGAGGGTGTGTGTGTGTGTGTGTGTGTGTGTGTGTGTGTGTGTGTGCGCCTGTCTTTATACAGGTTCACACTCCTTAGAAGACTGTGTGGAGGAAGTTGATGTAAGGGTAATAAAAGTACCTAAGTAGCTTTTCCTTGACATCTAGGTTCAAAGATCCACCTAAATTGGAAATTTTGTAATTTGATCACTGTAAATACACAGACATGCCCTTCACAAGATGCCTTGTGTGAAACACCCATTGTCCATTTGCTTCTCCACTGGGCCATCTATCTGTCCCAGCTCCAGGACATCTGGTGCCTGTGGCTGATCCATTAGCAGCCTTGCCTGCCCCCAGAGAAGAGCAATCCAGGACACCATGAAATATTAAGCAGTCTTGACAGTAGATAGCTTCCTTTAACTGGATTCTGTTAGGGTTGAGAGTTAGGTTACAGATGTGAGGTCTGACCAACTAAGGCCTAGTGCTGGGTTGACCACAACCAGGGAATGTACACAAAGAAGCAAGCATCAGCTTAAGGTTACTGAAAGAGATGCAGAGTTGGGGGGCTCATATGTTCTACAGACCCCTAATAGAGGGGCCAAGACTTGTGAATCTACTCCAGATCATAGGAAAGTTCAGTCCTGAGTCAGATCTGGGCTCCAGTCCAGCCTGGCCATTTTTTAACTCCTATAATGAATTACTACAGTATGCCAAAACTCAGTTTCTCAGTCTGTGAGTTGGGGAGAACCCAACCCACCTTCCAAGAACACCCTGAGACTTAACTGCTATAAGGTGTTGGGAAGCACATGGCAGGCACAAATGTTTATTATGTGTGTTCCCTCCTTCCTTGTAACCAGGGGCTTCTTACCGAGCCCTGTGTTAGGGGGTCAGCCAGGCATGGCCTGGGAGGTGGAAGATGACTGTGTTCAAGGTCATCTGCACAGGAACCAAATCCATACCACTGAGCATCAGATCATACTAAGTGTGTTATATGAAAAAAGAGCCAGAATAAGAGTTAATGCTTACAA
The DNA here is from genome assembly GCF_003668045.3 of Cricetulus griseus. Lineage (NCBI taxonomy): Eukaryota > Metazoa > Chordata > Mammalia > Rodentia > Cricetidae > Cricetulus > Cricetulus griseus. The sequence continues at coordinate 46,427,144 of NC_048600.1, read as the reverse complement.
CTGTGGGTTGGGTACTGTGTTAAGTGATTCATCCACATCACATTTGTCAAGGACAAAACACCACATAGCATTCTGGCAACCAGACAGAAGCATATCTACTAAGCTCTGATGGCTCTCGCTGGCTTTATAGGCAGAGCAACCCTGACTTCAAGTTCACAGCTATAAAATAAATTGTTTCAATGGGACTTGGGAAAACTGGTCGGAGAGTAAATGAGAGTGCTTTAAAGTTACAATAATGAAAATGATTTTTCCTGTAGGAATGCCAACACTGAAAGTGTTTTTATAGCTGGGCTTTCACGGCCATAAAATCCAAATTCTCCCAGCTCTTCCAGGGTTACATCACATTGCACCATCCTTATCACCAGCAGCTCTGACACTGGAGAAGCATGCTATGCATCCTCTTTTCCTCTTGTCATCTTTCCAACAAAACACATGTTCACAGTGGCAAAATCTTTCAATCTGTTGCTCTTGTGGTTTGGTGATAGGGAGGGGGTCCTGTAAAGCCAATTGTATAGCATTTGTATAATGGGCATCGGAATGCAGAAGAAAGGCTTATAGTTAAGTGGCAATGGTCTCTCTGAGCAACCTGGCAGCCACTGACTACCCAAAGGAAAACTCTGAAGTCAGCAAACCCTCTGGGCATTGGTTCCATGTTAGTGCAAAGCAGGGTGCTGACTGACCACACTTTTGATTTGGTGGTGAACTTTTAACTCTCATGGGTACAGAAGGGGTCTGTCAGCCTCAGTGTGAAAAACCAATGTATTTGGAGGTCCCTCCCCACAAGGGTGCCAGATCCACCTATTCGTGGACTTTATCTTATGGAATATGATGACTCCTATCTCCATTTAACAGCCCAGGTAAAGGTGAGAGCCTTCCCAAACTCACAGCAGGAAGCAGTGGGGTTGAGATCTCCTCCAGAGATCTCAGAGCAGGATTGAAGCCCAGCACACACCCTACTCTACCATACAGCCTGCTGGTTCCTGCCACATACCAGGAATTAGTGGAGATATTGGAATATGGCTGTAAGAGGGTTAGACCTGTGCACCAAGGGATTCACTTTGAGTCTTGGGGTAAAAATACCCAGGTCTCCACCAGGCAGAGGAGATGAAAACATGGAGTGACCGTAATGGGGGTGGGGTGAGGGGGGTTGCTCTGAGGTGATGATATTACCTGAAAACGGTGTGATAAATAGGAGTCAGCCGTGGCAAAGAAAACAAGGGCAAAGCCCAAAGGTTAGAATTAGCTCACCCTGGGACAGAGGTAGAAACAGGAGCAGCATGGCCAGAAGGTCATGAATGACTACCAGAAGAGCTTAGAATAATGGTGAACAGAGGTTGACCATAATCCTTGAAGATAGAGTAGTGAGACTGAACATTTGAGAACAGGACAGACATCAAAGGGTTCTGGCGTGGAGGTGACAAATCAACTTTGCCTTTTAATTCTTTGATGCCAGTATGTATATGTCTGCATGCATGTGCATATGTGAATCTGTGTGGGTGTATGTGCTGTGTATGTTGAAGTAGAATATGGGAGAAGGCTACATGAAGATCAGGGAAGCAAAGTGATACTGCTTTAGCCACCAAGGCACGCCTGGATGAGATCTGTTGTACTGAGATGGGGGAAGGTGTGGGATCCAATGAAAAACAAAGTCATCTGGATTTGAAGACTTGAGAATAAGCAGCAAGGGAGGCACTCAGAATACAGCCACACCAGCGACTCCAGGCTCATGCCTTGAGCACAACAGGTTAGGTACAGGGCTGTCTATCTGCAGCTGTTGTAACAGGATGTGGGAGCACGGAAGAGCCCTCTTTCAAGGCGGCATACCCCGCCTCTACCCACATAGTAGGCAAGACACACTCAGATAACACCCCTCTCTGTCCAGTGTCTTCCTGGAACACCAGTCAGCCAGGCCCTGCAGCAGCCAGGACACTGCACTCTCTAGATTGGGTTCCTGGAAAAACTGCTCCATTATTGATAAGGAGCCCTCCTGACATCATGACAAGATGAAGAGGCTTTTCCTTGCTGCCCTGCAGATCTGGGTTCTTTGGCTCAACAGCTGGAGTGTGGGGGAGGCTGGGGAAGGGACATGCAACCATGACATATAGCCAGAAGAAAACATTACAGAGGAACATGGCATTGAACAACTCACATTTGCTGAACACTTGTTCCACATCAGACACATCCTTCCAAGGGACCACAGTCCTCCTAAGAACTCTAAGACAAAGGTCCAAGTTCTCCCCACCTCACAGGGGCGAATACTGAGGCACAGGGAGGTTAGGCAAGTTGCTCCAGGTTACCCAAGATGCAATGGAAAGGGCCAGGTTTAAGCTCTATCCATCTGGCTCCAGTTTGCAGTACCCCATGCTGCTGAATAGCCCCAGGTGCTACACAGCTCAAGTCAGAAGATGGGTCAGGAGCTGAAGGCATTCTTGTCCTTCCCAAGTTAAAATGAATTAGTTAGAGCTGGGGTGTTACTCAGTGGAAGAGACTTAACATAGCAAGTATAAGGCCCAGGTTCTATTCCAAAACCACATAAGTGTGAAATAGTGAGATGAAATAATATGGGGAAAGACTAAGACTGTCAGGCATCAATATTAAGTGTTTGCCTGTTTGCTCCATTCCTCTGAGTAATGAATCCGGCAGCTAAGAGGCATCAGTGCTGAGATGTGGACACAAATAAATATAACCCAAGAGCAGACACTTCCCAACTCCACTGCACATACTCATGTCTGTATATTGTGTATAAAATGTTCAAGTTCAGTGCACAGAATATTAGTGTCTCAGTGAAGAACTCACACTGCTTCCACCCCTCACAACACCCAGCAGAAGAATCACTCTGTGACTAAGCATCTCATCCTTTGACCTTGGTGAGTGACTTTCTTCTTGTAACCTCAGAAGAGAGGAAATGAGATCCTAGATCCATTCCTCTAACCTTCTACCAGTTTGTTGCTTGGAAATGCTTGCTTGCTTCTATTTGCTGGATTCCACACTTCTCAATCCTTTCTTCTCTGCATGGCTTCCCCTTTCTGTCTACTGACTTCGGCTGGCACTTGCTGACCTATGTGAACCTGCAGAAAGACCATTAGAGAAGAGAGGGAGGCCCATGCTCAAGCCAGCCCCCTTTGCTATCTCTGTGGCCTGAGACAAGCTCTTTCACCCCTCTCCTCTCACCTATGGTCTACACCATCTAAATTGTCCCAGAGAGGAAGTAGCCACAGCTCTGAACATATGTGATACACTAATTCCTCCCTAGCTAGCTCAGTAAATGTGTGGTGGACTTTGAAAATTTGGGCCTGGAAGGGGACAAAGAGGGATCTTATAGACCTGCGATTAACTAGCCTCCTGCCTAGAAAAGAAGATAAGGGGTAGCCTGGGACAAGGGTCACACAAAAGGGCAGGGAGAGTGTCCTGAGGACTGATAGGAAGAAGAAACCCTTGCCATGGGAATGCCTTAAGTTATATAGACAGGACTAGAAGTAGCTTCTCCCCTCCCTGCCTCCTATTCCCAATCCCACATCACCTACCAGAGGTCAGAAAAGTATTTTTCTAGATCAGATCCAAACGTTCCCCAAATCCTTTGTAAAACAGGGCAGAAGATGATGAATGTAGGTTTGGTCCCACCTGAGGACAAGAAACAGACATGCAGGTACGCCCTGTGGATCACTGCTATAACGCCCCAAAGCCTCTGGCCCTTTGTCTCCCAAACACAACTAACAATACTTCCTACCTTCAAAGCTTTTATGAAGGTTGAAAAAACTATGCAAATAAAGGACATGTGGATTGTATATAATAAGGACCAGCTTTTAATATTTATTCTCTCTTTTAAAATTTTAGATTTATTATTAGTGAGTAGAGGCAGTGTAGGTATGTGCACGCCACAGCTCCTGTGTGGAAGTCAAAGAACAATTGTTGGACTTGGTTCTTCCACTAAGGATCCAATTAAAATAATCAGGCTTACACAACAAACACTTTTACCTGCTCAACCATTTTACCTACCTTGTTCCTCTCCTTCCCCCTCCATAGGGGTGTGTGTGTGTGTGTGTGTGTGTGTGTGTGTGTGTGTGTGTGTGTGTGTGTGTGTGTGATTCTTCTAAGACAAGCTATTTTGGCTGCTCCATTTCAGAACACTGAAACGGGAAGCACTTGACAATTATATTTCAACCATTCCACAGAAAAAAACTGCCAGCAACGTGTGTGTTCTAAATAAATGGGGGAAAGCCAGCTATGATAGAGCCAACCTCCTTGCATCTAATGTACAGCCAGCATCCACCTTACTTGATCTCAAGCTCATGGTGCATAATGGGTTCCAGTTAGGCAGACACTATGAATGCTTGTGGGCAGTACACATCAGAGGAGATGAGAAGTTTGGGCACCAAAGACATTGAGACAGAAGGAATAAGTGCTAGTGTTGTGTAGCACAGGGGATGGCTGCGCCTCACAATGATCCATTATCTATTTTATGAATAACTAGTGGAGAGGAGCTCAAAGGCTCCAAACAAAATAATGATGGAAAGGGAAACAGAAACTCCTTGATTTCATCAGTCTACATTGTATACATGTATTGAAATATCATGCCACAACCCACAATCAAGTGCAACTATGTCAACTAAAATTATTTTAACTGGTCTTTAGAAAGTAGGACTACAACTGCCAGCAGGCCAGCACACTAGAGGATAGGCTCAGAGATGCACAAAGCATACATGCACAGAGGCGCTGGGGGGCTCATTCATGCTGTCAGCCCATGCATATGCATGAAGTAACTGTTCAGTGACCAATCCAGAGGCAGCTTCTGAGCAGAAAAGGACCGAACATTGGATCAGGGAAGCGACCAGAAACCTTATTAAAACCCACATTCTGCCTCTTTCGTCTCTTTGAAGCTTGGTTCCTTTATTTGTAAAAGTGAGGGTAATATAACTAGAGTGGTTGGAAATGTTAAATTACAATATCGAAAAGAATGGCCTGAGACAATGCTTGAAAAGTAGTAAGGGCTTAATAAATGCCACAAATTTAACAAATCCTTTTTGGTGTTCTACAATATGTCAGCCTTGTGTCAGATTCTGGGCATATGGAGACAAATAAAACATGTCATTATGTGTGTGGGGGGGTTCCATAGTTTAATTGGACACACTCATCCGTCTCTATCTATGATTCCTGAATCTATGAATTCAATCCAATGCCAAGAACAAAATCATTACCAAACATGTATAGACACTTTCTTATTTTTACTTCCTAAATAATACAGTGCAATCACTATGTATGCAATATTTATACTACATTATGTACTGTTGGTAATTTAGAAGTGACTTAATTTTCCCATATATCTAGACATATACGGGAAAATATATGAGGTTATATGTAGGTACTGCATCACTTTATGTAAGGGGCTACAAAATGTATAATAGATCTTGGTATGGTGGTGCTCAGTACATGCCATCAACTCTCCCAAAGATACTAAAGAATGCCACATGTTTATTTGTGCATATGAAATGAAAACAAACAAGTCAGTGAAGATAAGCCAGTTGTGAGGACATAAAGGAGTTGGCAATCCTCTTAGGCTATTTTAGGCATTGAACAGAATAGCCATAGAGACAGCTTAAATTCAAGACACAATTCAGCTTGAGTGGGTTAATATGGAGAGGCACAGAAGGCAATGTCAGACATCCAAGTTTGCCAGAAAATAATATAGGCATACCTTGGCTACCTTTCTACATAATCCAAAATCAGACAATTATCACTGGGTTTCCAAACTTAGGGTTTGCCTGAAAAGTTTTCAGTCTCAAAGTAACAATAGCTTTCCTGAATACCACAATTCCCGAGACCTCCCTTTGCTTGTTCAGACCCTTACAGTTTCAACTCTGTCTTCCTGCTCTATGCCTCAGGAGGCTGTTCCTTCTCACATAGCTCCTGATGAGGAAACAGGATTGGGAAGTCTGAGGAGATAGGGATGGTGGCTGAGGCATTTACACCCCATCTTCTCTCTTAGAAGGCCACACTGTGTTGTGTGAGACCCTCTGCCAAAAGCCATACTTCTTGCCAGGTGGCTGCCTCCAGGGTGCTCTCTATCTGTATATCCAAAGGCCCAGGGGAGGTGACAACACAGGGCTGTGACCAGCCCCAGGGAATTGTACTCTGTCTCATGGGTCCCCCTCACCTTTGTAAATAGCTCCTTTATTAAACTTTCCTCACATCTCACTTAATTTGAACGATGCCATCTGTTTCCTCTGGGCCACTGACTGACACCTCTGGGTACCTAGCCTGGAGGCTGCTGTGCTTTGTGCATGCTTTTCTGGACCAGTGGAAAACAAGGCTGGACATTTGGCCATAACAAGATTGTGTTTTCAAATCTTCTTCACACATCCCACTTGCAGTTCAGCTGGGGCTGACCATGGGAGTTGTTTTTCTTCCCAATTCTTAGGAAAAGATCTCCCCGGTATATTCTGGGAACAAGTCTCTCAGAGGTATGTATGGGGACAGAATTCACACAGACCATAGACACTATACACGTGGTGTCTCTCAGTTCTCCATAGAATCCTGTGTGCCAAAGCTCCCAGTGGAACACCAAGGACACAGGAAGGAGTTTGGGCCCTTTCTGGTTCCATGATTGGCTTGACTTCAGTTCTCAGAGACTCCATAGATATTGCTCTACATGCCTGCTCTGCTCTGTAGCCACCTTGTTTCTACATCTGCAATGTGTAGACATGTAATTCACAATTTTAATCTCTCAATAGTGCCAAGTACCTCAGACCATGGAGAAGAAAGCAGCCATTGGCACAGTAAGCATCTGACTAGCCACTTACTAACTTAAAGTTTGAACCAGTTTCTTAATGGTTAACGCCTCAGTTTCCTAGTGTGTAAAATGCATATATTATCTGCCCTTAAGTTTGCCAAGAGGAATCAATGAGTAAAGCAGTGAAACTCCTATGCGAATGCATTATAATTATACCCACTGTCCTAGTCAATCCTTACCACCGTCCTAGAAGCCTGTGAGATTGCCACAACTTTGCAAGTCTTTCTGACTGTGAGGCTTGGTCTGTTGCTATGGCCATGAGGATATGTTATGTGACAGAATTCAAGCATCAGAGTGTAATAAATACATTAGCAATGGCTGCTGTGCATTGGATCATTTCTATGCACCAGGAACCATGATAAGCATGTCATATGTGGTATCCTGACTTCAGGTCAAAATGATACTACAGCCTATTTTCAACCCTATTTTCCATGAGAACCTGAGAACCCAAGGCTTAAGTTACATGCATAAGACCTTGCATAGAAAGGGCCGCCAAAGCCGGACAGTGGTGGCACATGCCTTTAATCCCAGCACTTGGGAAGCAGAGGCAAATGGATCTCTGTGAATTCAAGGCCAGCCTGGTCTACAGAATGAGTTCCAGGACAGGCTCTAAAGCTACAGAGAGTCCTTGTCTCAAAAAGGAAAGGAAGAAAGGAAGAAAGAAAGAAAGAAAGAAGGAAGGAAGGAAGGAAGGAAGGAAGGAAGGAAGGAAGGAAGGAAGGAAGGAAGGGAGAAAAGGAAAGAACCGACCTCCAGTGGGATTGAAGGCTAGTCTCCTAACTCATGCTTCCATGTTATTGACCACCAGGAAAAGACAGACGCCATCAGGTTCTCCACCAGGGATCCCCTGAAACCCTGTCTGCAGTGTAAACAGTATCCTACCATAAACCAGACTGGCTTTCTGCGCCAGCAGCGAGAAGGAAAGCTTAGTGCTGAGGCTGACAAATACAGCATCTGATGTAATCTACTCCATTATGGAATGTGCAATGGCTCACATTAAACAAAGACAGAGAAATAGCAGGAAGATGGGGGTGCCTAGAGCTTTGCCAGCTGAAAGGTGGCACTTAACATCACCAAAGCTGATCACAGCAGCCACCAAATGGGAAGCCTAAGAAGACCCTAATGCTCCAGGCTACTATGATCCTGGCCTGCAGAGCAAGAAAGGGCACTCTAAAAAGGTCCCAGTCAGCCCAGCTGTACAAGGCAGTGTCCCTGTCTCAAAGGAGCCCATCTAGGAGACAACAGCTGTAGCGTAGTCACCCTTTTCTAGCAGTTCTGTTCATCCTGCCTCTGTCTGAGCTTGTAGCATGCAGAAGAACTGGGAGAGTCCCCATTTCCCCTACAAGAAGGTTTGCTCACTATTCTAGTTTTCTTTCTGAGGCTGTGATAAGCCATTCTAACAAGAAGCAACTCAAAAGGATGGACTTACGACACTTCCAGGTCATAGTCCATCAATCATTGGAGGAAGTCAAGGCAGAAAACATGGAGGAATACTGCTTGCTGGCTCACTTACCAGCTTATGCTTAGCTAGTTAGACTTCTAAGACAGTCAAGGGTCACTTGCCCAGGAAATGGCACCTTCCACAGTGACCTGGATTCATTGACAACCACTGCCTATTAAGACAATCTCTTACAGACATGCCCAAAGACCAACTTGATAAAGAAAACTGCTTGACTGAAAGTCCTTTCTCAAGTGATTCTAGGCTGTGTCAAGTTGACATTTAATGCTAAGTAGGGCACTCAGATGGAGGGGGTGAAAAGTAATGGGGAAACATATGATGTGACTTAATTGGTTACAATAAGGAACAATGGTGGGTCAAACCTAGTATAGAAGATACTGAGATGAGGCTAATAAAGTAGGGACCTTCCCAGGACAGAACACCAATTGGACCTTGAGGCAAACAGCTATCATGATGGAGGGGCTAAAGCTTTGCTAGAACCAGCTCAACTATGCATTGAAACCTTCTGGTCTAGGGGACTTCCAGGACATGCAGTCTGGATCCCACATCTGGCTCATCCCTAGGAGCTGGCCTTTAGCTAGGGTCATGTGACTGTCCCACTCCCCACATGATGATGGGATCAGGAAAAGAGATCAACCAACTCAAGATAGACCAACCATAATCTCACTGGAAGTTACAGCTCAAAACAACCAGAATTTCTCCCTGTTTTTTCTTTTTTTTTCTTTAAAATTTTACACATGCTTTGTATACTACTATAGCCCAAGGGCTCAAAATAAAGCTTGACACTAGCAGGTGCTCAGTGTTTGTTTTGCCCCAATATAGTCAATTTGTCTCCCTAGAGAGAGCCGAATTTCCTTTAACCCAGGAGCTGGAACACCCAGCAGAGGGACAGAGGAGGAGCATGAGTAAGGAGAGGGATGGAGGACATGACAAGCTTCCAAACCTCCTTAAGCTAGAATGCATGGGCCTCCATATTTAAAACCAAGTCATTGCAATAACAATAGCAATGTTTTCCTGAAATCCTTCCTCAAAAGGACTAAAGAGAATCCTATGAACACTTGAAGTATTTTTAGCTGAGTGTACTTGGAGGCCCTGGGGACAACTTTAGTGTTTCCCCAGATACCTTGTCTGACCTGCCACCAGAGGCAGGCAGGGTAGCACACTGCCTGCTCCAGAGCCTGACAGTCTGCTTCCAATCCTGGTCCATCCCAGTCACCCAGCGGCGAGAGGCAGCTGATGGTTAACTCCTCCTTCCTAATCAAGACAGGCTGTAGCTGCACCCTCCACCTCCATGAATGATTCTGAAAATATAAAGCACTTTGTATAAGTCAATACTGGGTAATGCGAAGACACTGGATGAGAAGGACTTATTTTGGCTCCCACTTTGAAGGTATTCATGGTGTACCTTATATCTCTTGCTCCTGATTGAGAATACAGACTGATCCATCTCAGGTAATAACAATAATAAAAGGTCTGTGGTCACTTTAAGTCAGAGACACTGCCTCAGTTCGTTGTGTAATTCTTTCTTCTTCCTGCTTGGGTTGTTGCCAGCAAGAACCTGTGGATCTAGCATTTCTGCTCTTCTACTAGCTTGGGGACTTAGTTTCTGGTCCCTCCAGGAATCATGTGGGGGTAAGGAAGGAAGTTAAGTGGGTGGGAAAGCTCTTAATTGGTTGGTACTGTCAAAGGTTAGCTTTGTCCTTTCAGAGGCTGGCAGGTGCTTTCAGCTGACATTCTCCTGGCTGGGTGATCTACAGGGTTCCTGGAGGCAACCTTCCCTGGCCACCCATGACACCAGCTCTGTTAATGCAGGCAAGCTTCTTATTTGACCAGCTCTTTTCATTCCCCAGCATGGCCTCTCCATTTAGGCACTCCCTCCTAGACAAGGTACCTTCCTCCAAGATCCAAGGCTGGCATTTATATTGCTGCTCTAAATATGATGTTCTGTCCCATCTTTGCTTTCCTGGCCTCTGGCCTAACAATGTGGGTCATGCCCCTACTTCTATGGTGCCACCAGCCACTGTGGCTTCTATAAGCAGGAAAAAAACTCAACCCTACCTTACGCCCCAGCTTCAGGCCACAAAACTATCTGAGACCTTCATGGACCAGGACTGAGAACAAAATAATGCACTTTCCCACAGTAGTCTTCACATACTCATCCCTAATCATCAATACTCCAGTTCTTACACTCAAACGAGAACAAGCTTTGAGAAGTGGGTTGCTGGTTTTTATACTACAGTTTTGAAAATTCTGTACTTGACTGGCCTTCCTCATCTGGCCTGTGGAGTGCAGCAACTATTAGAATCTGGTGCCTCTGTGGAAGCTTTGATTGAAAACTCCTGTTACATTCATTTTTTAAAAAATGTGTGGCAGGTGTGATGCCCCAGGTTCAATCCCCAGCATTAAAAATAAGAAAAATATCAGCATGCACAGCTAAGCTGGAGAAGCTGAGGCAGGAAGATTACCTTATAATAATGTTAAAGGCTGACCTGGGCAACAGAGTAAAACCTCACAGCCACTCTGCTGAGATAAGGGGGAGAGACTTTGTGGTCCAGCTCATCTGTAAACATACAGCTGTGAACTTGGGTCACATTTGCCCCCACGTCTCCTGGCTACTTTCCATTGCTACATATGGTCCTGAAATGAGGACAGACAGGCCCCCATAGCCTTACTTTGTGGGGTCTGGCATGTGACCCCAGACCTCCTATGGGTCCAGGGGCACTATTGAGTCAGACGGTGTCCCAGGAGGTCTTCCTGGAAAGGCAACAGCAAGTGAGATGCAGAGGAAGATGTCAGTGAAGTGAAGGCAGTTTGCTCCAGACTGGAACTGGATCCAGACAACTGGCAAGGGAAAGCAGTTCTTCCTTTGCCACACATCCCTTCTCAGCCACCCACCCTGGCACACACTTGTAAACCAGGGCTGCAAAGGCTCAATAATAAAACTAACATGGGCAAAGAGCAAGAGTGTGCACCCTTTTTTCTGAACCCTAACCCCACATAATTCAGACTACTTACACACAATGTTCATGTGTTTTAGCATTTTCATAGGGAAGACTGACAGTCTTGGGCCAAAATTTGTGGAGCAGATGGAAAGGGAAGGTATGTATAAAGATAGCTTGGTAGCCTATGACCACTTCCACAGTGGGTGAAAAGACAGCAGCCCCTCCTTTTTCCTCCCTGTCATGTCACCAATACCTTCCAGTATGCATTCCTAGGCTAGCTAACTACAGCACCATGAGATAATCAACCTCCCCCCACTTTCCAGAGGCTCCAATTCCAGTGAGAAAAGCAAACATGCAAATCCAGGATAATAGAGCAAGGACCAATATGGTCTAGAGCCACACAGTCATCCAATGAACCACAGTGATCTCGTAAGGATGATAGAGTGCTTGAAAGGATTCTTGGTGTCTAGTGATATCATGGGTCAAATGCAGCAGACATAGTGTGTGTGCCTGTGGTGCTGTGGGTATAAACAGCCTCACTTTCGGGAATACCAGTGAGCAGTGCATTTAGTTATGGACAGTCCATAATTCTTGGTTGCATACTGGTTTATGTATTTACTGTACTATTCACTTGTCATTGTTGTAGGGTGTGTTCTGATGCTTATAAAACAAGTCTTTGCTATAAAAGTGGGCTGCTTCCCAGCAGCAACCCCACATGCTTCGTATTTGTCTCAAGGCATCAAGAGACCACACCAAGAACTTGACCTAGACTTACAGACACAGTTCCCAGAATATTTGCATCTCTGCTGTGGGGACAGAGCTGGGAGGAGCCAGATGAGCTCTGAGGTGATCTTCCAGATGTTTCTTGACTGGTACTGATTGATCAGGCTAAAGACTGCCTGCCCATCTAAATGGATTCCAGCTCAGTGCTGATAGAAGCAGTTTCATGGAAGACTGATGCTTTTGTTCAGTCATGACCAAAGTACTCATTTGGCAGACATGCTGAACGGGAGCTGCCCTTGCTAGGGAACCTGCAAAGGCAGCGAAGGAGAGGATATCTACTAGGGGAATGCTCAGAACCTCTTTGTTTTTAATCTCTTACAGCTGAATGCAGCCAGGAGATGTCAGTTGAATTTACAAAAGAATATAAAACAAGTTAATGAAAGAAGTGGAGGAAGTGTGATAGAGACTGTTCTCAGGCTGAACAGCAACACTAAAGTAATAGCATAGCTTCAGTCAACTGCAGTGTATAGTGTGCCAAGAACTTCCACAGGCTGTTGTTCCATCCTGCTTGCCATGGCAAGAACAATGGCCAAGATCAGAGAGATGAAGCTACAGGAATGCCTAGAATAATCTCTGCCACACATTCTTCCGTAGGAATTTGTCTCACCCAGAGAAAAAAATAATCAGCTTGTACAGCCAGGCCTGTGTGACCCTAAATATCTTCTCTTAGCCCATATTCCCAGAGTGCAGTAGGTGAATTGGGCACAGAAAGAAAGCTATAAGAGAGTATTTTGGTTTATGTGTGTATAATTTGCAATGTAGCATCCTAGATGCAAATCTACTACTTCATTTGGGGTTTAAAGAAACAATAATGAATTTGGGTCAGCTGTGGGAATCAATCAAGCCTTACTATACTATGCAAACCTAATACAAAAGATAGGACCCTTTGAGAGGTGTAGCAAGCTTTGTTGTCAGACTTTCTTGGGCCACCAGCCCACAAATAATGACATGGGGACTTATTATTAATCATGAAAGCTTTGGCTTGGGCTTGTTTCCAACTAGCTCTTATAACTTAATTAACCTATATTTTTAAATCTACATTCTGCCATGTGGCTTGTTACCTCATCTCCGTACTGCATATCTGCTTCCCATGTCTCACTGATGAATCTGCCTTTCTTCGGCCCAGAGTCTTCTCTCTGCCTGGAAGTCCCACCTATTCTCTCCTGACTAGCTACTCACCATTCAGCTGTTTATTACACCAGTCACAGCAACACATCTTCACACAGTGTAAACAAATATTCCACAACTTTGATAATACACAAAGCAGTCTAAGGTATCTATGGATGGTCACAAACCCAGTAAGGTGCAATCCTGTTGTGTGTAGCCAGTTGGTCTGTGGGTCAAAGGGTCTTGGCAGCAATCTTGGAGCACTGGTGCCCTGGGGTCTTATGATTCTTAGTGGCCAAAAACATCCAAATTTTATCTAAACTCTAGTATTTTTATTTCCAGCCCTGAGAACATAGGAAAACTTAATAAACTGTGCCCTAGTTTTGTAGATGCCCCTAACAGGTTCTCCGCTATCCTGGTATTTCTGTAATTAACCTTCAGACCCCATAAATGAAGGATCTACAACAGCCTAGGAGTTCTGAGGGTGGGACCTTCACCCTGACAATCTGTACCTCACAGCTCAGCCAAACAAAACAGCCACTGCTGGTGCGTCTCTACGAAGTGCACCAGCCCCACATGGCACCAAAATAACATTCAAATATGACCTTGAACAGAGAACAAAAAAGGAAAGCAAACTGGGTTGCTAGCTACTTCATGTGTTCCTCTCAAAGACATTTGATTGATCTTTTCCTTCAAATGGCTGATCTGCTGCGGACTTGTAAAAAACCAGATTTGTGTGCATTCATTACGCCTCTAACTTGGAAGCATATTCTCATTCTAATTATTTTTTAACTAACTAATCAGCATGCCTCATTCATAAATCAGGATTTATCAGTATAGTACATGAGAGGAGAGAACATATTATTATTTTAATTTGGTTAATATGAAAAAATTGTACTGTATATATAATGGCCTGCTTTTGCTAAGTAGCGGCAGCTGGAAAGAGCAGTGGCTGCTAGTGAGGGCACTGGCTTCCAGTCCCAGCAGCTCAGCACACTTAGTTTGCACCCTGACCTTTCAGTACACATGCATTCCCTCAAAAGCTAAAGCCCCTGTTAGTTCTACATATAGAACAGTTACCCCTGCTCTGGTGGTGTGAGGTGTAGGGAGAGATGGAAGTGAGAAAAGGTCTCCTTTCCTCTCCTACCTGCTCATTTCCCTCCCCTCTCTCCTTCCCATCCCTTACCTCCAGATACTGGCAAGAACAAAGTCCGAGGGAATGTAGCTCAATGGCAGAGCACATACTTAGCATGCCTGCTGTTCCTAGCACCAAAAACAAGAAAGGGGCTGGCTGAAGAACTTATTTAAGAGAGGATATGAGTTCCATTTCCAACACCCACATCTGGTGGCCCACTTTCATCTGAAGCTCCAGCCACAGGGATATATGACACCTCTGCCTTCATGGGCATCTGCATTCACATGTACATACCTACACACACACACACACACACACACACACAAAATTAAAAATAAATCTTGAGCAGGACATGGTAGCCCAAGGCTTTAATTCCAACTTTTGGGAGACAAAGGCAGGTAGATCTGAGTTCAAGGACAGCCAGGGCTACATAGAGAAACCTTGTCTTGAAAAAAACAAATATATATATATATATATATATATATATATATATATATATATACATATGTGTATGTATATGTATATGTATATGTATTTCAATTACATTAATAAGGGATTTTACATTAATCTACTAATTATTCATACCCTGTTGTGCCTGGTCATCACCACAGTCCATCTGCTATGCAAATAATTTCCCTATTCTAAAGTCCTCCTATAGGATTTCTTTCACATATGTATTCTCTCACACAGTCTGATTGAAGACCAAGCCAGAACTCAGGGTAATCCAGTCTAAAAAGCCAGGATCATCTCTCTAGACCCTCTATACACAATGTCTAGTTTAGAACTGGAGTCTGTGTGGCTCCCTAGCCAAGTCAGGAGAACTGCTTTGGCCTCACCTAGAAGTGCATTATAGGGTGTGGTGGCCAGTAGGCATCCTTGGTGGCCTTTCTGTGACACACTGGAGCCAGGCCCAGTCACTTTCTGTCCAGCCCTGGAGCTAGACTGCTGAGGTCTCCACCCTGGGGACATCCTGATGTGGTACATTCTAGAGAGGCCTTGCTTTTGTGTTTTAAAAGAGGACATCTCTTTTAAAATTTTTCACTGAGAAGCTCTTTTTGAATTATGGAATGCATGCTCATTGGAGAGATTCAGAAAGGACAGAAAACTATCTTCTTAAAGTCTGGGGAATAAACAAGGCTGGGCATGGTTGTGCACACCCTTAATTCCAGCACTGGGGAGGCAGAGGCAGACAGATCTCTCTGAGTCCAAGGCCAGCCTGGTCTACATAGTGAGTTTTAGGACAGTCAGAGCTATGTAGAGAGAACCTGTCTCAAAAAAGAAAAAAAAAAAAAAGTCTGTAATTCCACTACCAGGAACACATGAACACTCACCTTCAAAGTAGCTGCTTCCTGTCCCCTGTGCAGTGGCAGAACAGGTCTGCTCAGCAGGAGGGGAAGCCTGGACTTCCTCCATCTCTGAGGCTAAGAGGGATTTAGGTGTATATGTATCACAGTCAGAGTCACGAGATAAACTGCAAGACTATGTCTGCGACTGTGATAGAATCCAGACTACCCCTTAAGTGCATTGTATAGATGCACTTAAGAGACCATGTCAAAGTCTAAATAAATACAAGGCCTGGTCAAATGGTTCTGCTGGCACCCCCTCACCCCCCCCCACTCCAGCCCTGTATATGAACTGTTGCATTTATCTCATATCTAAGAGCACACTATCTTCATGTTTTTTTATGTTTTAATTTTATTTTGTGGACCAACTCACAAGTTGGTAAAAATTCTTCTAAAGCAAGAGTTTAATGGCTACCCAGCATTCCACCATATCAACTTACCATTTAAACTCTCATCCATTATTAGACAATTTAGATGATTCTGTCCCCGTCTGTCATTGTAAATAATACTGCATTGAACATCTTCTTGTGAATATCACAGTAAATAAATAGGGCTATCTTGTTTGGAATGATTCCTAAAAGGAAAATTACTGGGCCATAGGAACATTTTCTGAATATCATGTTTCATACTGTTATATTTGTTTCCAAAGAGATGGCACTGAGCTACCATGGAAATTTGGGTATTTTCATTATTTTAACTAATCTTTAATTACGCAAGTGAAACACAATCTTTTTGCAAAAATATTTTAAAAGACTTAAATATCTTTTAATGGCCTCTTCCAATGTCTGAAGCCTGTAGAGCTTAACAGTTTGTAGTTATAAAAGGCCTCCAGTGATGTACTGGTTCCATTATCTGCATCTCTTACAAACTGTGTGTCTGTGAACTAATCAAACAATTGCCTCTGTAACTACAGACATTCAGCACTTCTATATAGGGACAGCCTCCACAAGGGCAGCCTTCACACCGGCGGCCTCTACAAACGGAGAAGGCACATGTATCTTGGTTCACACCTTTAGCTCTGGGCCTTGGGGGTGTTTGCAGTGATACAGATATCACTCGCTCCTACCTTTCCATACTTTTCCACAGGATAGACACCAATCTCCTTAGCTATTCCCTACCTGTATAGATCTGAAGCATCCTAGCCTAGTTTTTGAGTCATTCATGGGATGTGCACACTTTCAATTTCAATAGATTCTGTCGAATTGTACAGGGTGTTTAAAACTACTTTTATTGACCATTTAGGTACAATTATCAAGGCTGTAATCGAAGTGTCCTGTCCTTTAGGTTGCCACCGAAAGGTCACATTTTATTCATCAGCTCTCCATCCCTGTCTGTGCAGTCCCACTGTGGTCCCTGACCTGCAGTGTGCAGTGAATGAATATGGGTTAGGTGCTCTCCATCCTCTCAGGGCCCCACTGGACACCTGAATCCTTTCAGCATCTGCCAAACCCCTGCTCATCTTTCCAGACAGCACTCAAATGTCCATTATTGGAAGCCTTCCTTGGAGATGAGGCTTAGAAAGACAGCTAAGCTCCAATATCCCCATGGCACCCCTATTCCTGGGCTCTTCTTACTGCAATTGGAATGTGGTTAACTCTATCTTAATAGTTATCCAGATAGTTTGGGCTTTAATGGTGCATCACAATTTGAGAGTTACCTTAAAAATGTAGATGGCTGAAAACGGTGTGTGTGTGTGTTTGTGTGTGTGTGTTGAAAGGAAGGAACCAAGCACATACTGCTGTCTTGATAGACAACACAAAAGGACTACAAAAATGAAATAGCCAATAGTTGACTCTCAATGGTGATCATAAAAATAATGAATAAATCAGTAAGTCAGGATCTCCAAATTGCACACAAAAGTTGAACAACATTCATCCCTTTGGAAAGCATTTATAACATTCTTAGTTCACTATTTCTTCAGGAACTCTATAAGATTTTAATATGATTTATCTTTTAAAATACACCACAAAGAATGAGACAGAAATCTGTCTAAGTAGTTGGAATATGGAGAATTAACTGTCTTAAATTTCTAGCGAGGGTGTCAACCCTGAAAAGAAATGGATGAGGAGAAGGATCTAGGAATAAATAGAGCAAACATCAACAAAAGTTGCTGCTGTGGAGCTGGGGTGGTGTGTGACCTGCGTATATTTACATTTCTAAGCATCCCAGTTTATTCTGCCATGTGCATACTTTTAAATCAGAAAAATAGAAATGGCCAAAACATTTTTCAGACATCAAGTTTCTAAGAAGAAAAAATTAGATACTGTTACATGTATGTAACAAAAGAAAATAGTTCCTAAATATCTTACTCCCCAAGTCCCTCTCTCAGATTAGATAGTCACTCATTCAGTATGGGGCAGAGGGTATGTTGGTAAACACACCAGGTACAACTCCTACTTTCACAAGCTTCCAGTGCAGTAAGAGCTAGCAGTTCAAATACCAGACAGGTGGAGAGCAATGGGAAAGGAGGGAAACCCCCCAACAGGGCAACTCACTAGCTGCTAACATCTGAACATTTGGGAAAAGATGCTAATGGAAGCCCCTCTCTCACATGTTCAAACAGTTACCCCAATATGCGAAAATACTGCTTCCAAGAAGACTCCAAACATTAAAATCCATGGGTGTTCAAGTTCTTTATGTAAAATGGCATGGTATTTGCATACAAACTACACAATCATCTATGATGTGTTTTATCACCTCTAAAGTATTAACATAATATAAATTTTGTGTAAGTAGTCTGACAAAATATAATCCAGACAGTACTACATGAAAATCTACCCTTGTTCAGTGAAGTTTCAGCTTTTTCCAAATATTTTTCACCAGCACTGATTGAACCCACAGATAAGGAAGGCAGCCAGCTTCCATGTATCAAGTGGGAGATCTCTGTAGAAGGAAATTATGTATTTTTATTCATATGCTGCTTGACCACTGTCCAATTTTGAAAATGGTATTCTTCAACTCTTTAATAGTATGTGAGCCTGTAAGTAAATGATAGCAGGCTTCTATGTCTGAACATATGCTCAAACTTCATGCAACCTTTGCTGACCATAGGGATTCCATGTACTTGGAATTTGATGTGTCCCCAGGAGCCAGCAAGGAGAGGCCTGACGTATGGATCTGCATACTGTCTTCTCTGCTGCTAGGTTCGACCACGTTCGCCTTCCTCCTTCCCTGACCTGCCATATTAACCTAGGCACAAAGTTCTCATTGCATTACACATACTCTGTTGTCATTATCTCTAGCACACAGCTGCCGCTTCAAGAATTATCAGCATGTCTCCAGGACCTACTAAAGAGCCTGTCAGATGTAGACACCCGATAGATTTTGTTTGTCTCCAGGCATATTCATTGGTGTTTGGCATTCTGTAATGACACATATGTCCCCAATCAAAAAACTAATAATAATCATAGTTGGTACACTGTTCCAGCCTACAAGCTACCCTAAGAGCTTGGCATGGCTCACCTCATTTTAACCCTCTAGAAAACTTCCTAGGCATTCATGTCATCGGTTTCCAGGTGCAGAAACTGGGATCAGAGAGACAAAAAGACAGTCACAGAAGTCACTCAGCTGGTGACAAAGATGGGACTTGAACTATTTCCCAATTAAAACATCTGTTTTCTTACCCAGTAACCTAGTGCCTCCTAAAATGCCCCAGTTAGACAGTTCATGAGGGACAGTTTCTTGCTTTGATTACAACATCTGTTGGACTCAATATGCATTTAATTCAGCATGTATTAGAAATAAGTTAATGACAGCATAATATATATGGCATTGCATGGCATCCTGATCTTTTAAAATTAGTATCAGTGACATAAAATTCTCTAGCTTAAGGCCGGGTGGTGGTGGCTCACGCCTTTAATCCCAGCACTCAGGAGGCAGAGGTAGGTGGATCTCTGTGAGTTCGAGACCAGTCTGGTCTACAAGAGCTAGTTCCAGGACAGCCTCCAAAGCCACAGAGAAACCCTGTCTCGAAAAAAAATATTCTCTAGCTTATTTACTTAAGTTCTAAAACTTATTTCCATTTGAAAATAATGTTGGATAAGAGGCAGTAGAATGATACAATGTAAATTATGTGTATAATTTTTAAAGGTGTATAAATAAATAATAAAATAAATAAACTTCCTCAAAACAACCACATATGGATTTAAAAGAAACACACACAGCAGAACCTGGAAAAGCTGTTGCTGCTATTGATGCATAACATACTGCCATTATTGGTCTTTTTATATATATACATATATAATTTGAATTTTTGGAAACTTTAGCTGTGCTGTCAACTTTGGAAAAAAGTATCCCAGTTTACCGTGTTGAGTTGGCATTGTACAAAAATTAACAGCCATATTGGTCTAGAAATGTTGAACTTAATTTTTTTCCATTTGTACAGGGGTAACACACTGTATTAAATATGTAAGGTCTTAAAAAAAAAAAGAAGGGATTTTGAGAGCCCATCCCATGTGATGCTCTCTTGGCCTGGACACATGGGGAAGGGCCTAGGCCTGGCCCAGAATGATGTGGTAGACTTTGGGGAGCCCCTTTTGAGGGCTTTACCCTGCCTGGGGAATGGAGGGGGAAGGCTAGGGGCAGGTGGGATGTTGGGAGGGAGGAGAGGGACAAGGAGAAGGAGAAGGGATTGACATGTGAAGCAAGCTTGTTCCTAATTTGAACTAATAAAATAAACACACACACACACACACACACACACACACACACACATGCATTTACATACACACATACATACAAACATGCACACACACACTCATGCATGAAAACCAGGAAACTAAATTTTAAATTGTCACCATGCACTTATAGGTTATAGAACATCACCTAAGATTTTAACTGTATCTCAGCTATTGTCAAATAAGATTCCATATAGTATCTAAATTTCTGCATTTGAAGCATGTTTCTTCCTTTTTTCTTTCTAATTTTGGAACTTAAGAAGCTGAATAGATTAAAAATTACCTTTAAATAAAAAATGAGCTAGAGTCTCTGAGCTCTCCTCTGCTCATTTTAACTCTCAGCAAATGGTGAATTACTACACCTCTGGACATAGTGGTTTCTAACTACCAGGCTGCCAGCAGCACAGAGTGTGACCATAATGCTACCTATTTCCCTCGCTAAAATATTTATGGAGTTATTAGACTTTACACCGGCTGCTGAATGTGAAGGTGCTTCAGTGGGGGCTGGGTCATTTGAAGACGCCCATTACTGAGACTTAACTACATTAGAGACTGGAACATCCTCTTATAGGTGATAGTGCTCATTAACATTAGACAATTTCTGTCTCTGCACTTGTTCTGAGATGGTGATCACATTATGTGCACGTAGGCATGTGAGTGGGCATGCACTGGCTGGTGGCTTCTAAGCAACCCACTTCATCACGGAGCAGTTTAACATGGAGGGCGTGTCAATAGAGCTTAATGCAGCTGCAGCATTGCGCCTAAAGTAATTTGGCCAAGTGAAGCAATTATTATGTATAATGCGTTTTACACAAGGTTGAGATGGCTTACTGTTTATAAAGTAACTCTCTGGGATTTATAATGACTGACCTGCTATGAAATCCACAGCAGAGCAGAAGTTTTATGTTAGCAGGAACTTCACATATGCTACTAGGGCACTGCCGTGTCCCCCTCCCTGCAAAACCCACTGAACAATAAAGTGAGGAGTACTGTTTGTAAAATGCTTCAAGTTTTTTCCGTTTTCCTTTTTTCTAAATTCAACCTAATATTTGGATTTACTTGTGATTTGTATAAAAGAAAGGGGGAAAAAAAAACACCTTAATTCCAAAAATACTCATTGAAGGCCTGCCATGGGTTGGTACAAAGAGAGTCCCTGAGCTTTAGAGGCAGCCATTGCTGGTGGGAGTTA
Organism: Cricetulus griseus; assembly: GCF_003668045.3. NCBI lineage: Eukaryota > Metazoa > Chordata > Mammalia > Rodentia > Cricetidae > Cricetulus > Cricetulus griseus. The sequence continues at coordinate 46,405,723 of NC_048600.1, read as the reverse complement.
AACAGCTGATTACACAACAGTAGACTACATGCTGAATGTGGATGCTGACCTCAGAGGAGGTACCACATCTGCTAGTGACCAAAAAAGGGCATCTAGGAAAGGACCCTTTATGAGAAGGCCCCGGACAAACAAAGCAGGTGCTCTTGGTAAATGGGCACAGATGCAAAGCTGTACAGTGATGGCAGTGGGCACGGGACACACCTGTTCTCTCAGGGCTTCTCCTATTCCTCTGTCTGCAGAAGCTTACTGTTTCAGCTTGAGGCTGGATCCTCTCATTGAAGGGAAAGTAGGTCCAGATCCAGGTAATTGACTCAGCTCCCACAAAAAAGCCTAACAGTAGGTTGTTAAGGGTATGGTGGATCATTGAAAAAGACCCTCCAGTGTGAGGAGAAATTAGACTCTTTGTAGCCCTATTTCTTATTTCTGAAAGGCACTGCATGACACCTAGGCCTGGGAACAGGGATCGACATTTTGAGACCTCAAAGAAAGCCAAGAACATCCAGAGATGCCAACTGGAACCCCTGATATCACTGGCTGGCCAGAATCAGCAAACACTCACATAGCCTTCAGGTGTGACAGAAATCTCTTCAAATGGTGTTGAGTGCTATTATCCATGTATTTTGTCCCTTGAAGCAAATGGCACTTATGGCTGAGAGTTCAGTATGTGGATACAAGTTTTTCAGGGTGCTGGGCAGGAGAGGGTTGGCAAGCACCAAGTTGATGGGCCCTTTTGCCATGTCCTAAGAGTTTGTCATTGCTTTCAAACAATGGTGAGGTGACTATGGTAGGACAAGGCAAGGCACTGAATCACACAATGAGAAACTTAGTTCTTCGACATTGTTTTCCAGTACTTCCCATTTCAGAAAGAGTATTTTTCACAGTTTAGACTAGAAAGTCTTCTAGACCCTTCCCCACCTTATTAATTCTTGCTTCAAACAGATGATCTCAAACCCATAGCCTTTGACATACATACAGGATCTAGGAGAAAGTCAATACTATTCTTTTGTTTCCATTGTTATACTTCTGAGATTCATCCTTTGGCTATAATGAGTGATACTAAGTGTTTATATCTTTGTTTCTTTGAACATATACTTAAGTTTTTTAAAAATAAATCAAGAAACAAAAAAATATCAAGTAAGGTAAATGGTGATTCCAGAATGAAAACCACCAAGGTTTGATCAGAGTCGAGCACATAAGATACTTGCTGAAAACATTTCAGTCAGGGAGTAATATAATTAGACTCCCCATAAAGATTTTGTGAGCAAAGCTAGGCATTAAACCTGAAGATTGCTTTGGCTAAATAAACAAACAAACAAACAAACAAACAAGGTGAGGCATGGTCAGACTTGAACCAAAGGAGGAGAGAAGAAAATGAATGGCAAGGAAAGAAAAAGGAGAAAAACTCAAGAACAAAGAACACAGAGCTTGAGATGACTTCTAAGGTTGGCTTAGGTGACTAAAGAATGAATCATAAGTGAGCTGGGGTAGAAGTGAAGGAGGGTGATGGGTGTAATTGGCTACATGAGTCTACATGGCCCGTGGTAAGCCCAGAAAAGAACATCTCTGAGACTACAGTTCTCAAAGTGTATTCATCAAATCAGAATTGTTAACATCACCTGGAAACTTACTGCTGTAGCTTGACTCTCTCTCCCATGTCTTCCAGCAGCAAGTGTCCATGGACTGAAACTTTTGCAACTGCAAGCCCAAATAAACACATGATTTGGCATGTATTTGTTACATTAATGGGAAACTAACAACACATACTGAATCAATGTCTAGTCTAGCAGTTCTCTAGGTAGTTCCAATACATGATAAAACCTGAGGGTCACAGGGCCCAGGAGAGACTATGTAGTCACAATAATTGTGAAAAACCAACTGTATTATTTTATAAAAGGCCTTTTGTTGGGTCTCAGTTTCCTCAACTATGAAATGAGTGGCTATAGGACTTCTAGCAAGTTACTAAACCTTGCTGCTTCTGAAAGCCCAACCCTTAATTACCCACCTTGCTTGAATTTTATATACATGGGTACTTTGTCAACACATACATCCACACACTAGAAGAGGGCATAAGGCAGTTGGTTGCCTTGTGGGTGTTGAGAATTGAACTCAGAACCTTCAGAAGAGCAGTGAGAGCTCATAACCACTGAGCCATCTCCCCAAACCTCAGAGCCTGACTTTTAACAGAGTACCCAGGAACACCAACAAAGTCCATGTTTTCTGGCTCCTTTTATAGAAGGTGTGGCCATGTGGCCTATTGTGGTCAATGGGAGAATGGACTTGATGCCTATGTCTTCTGAAAAGTCTCCTCAAAGAGAAGGCTTGGGTCTCTCTTCATCCCTTTCTCTGTCCTCAAGTCTGTAATACAGATCACACATCTTGGCCTTAAGGAGGAAGGCACACTTTGAGACGAGAAGAGCAATGAATGGGGAAACCTGGGTTCCTGATGAGTTCTGAAAACCACTCCCTGCGCCAGCTCTGTTTTAGTCCCCAAACTGTTTTATGTAAGAAAGGGGAAGTATTATTTTAGCAATTCTTAGTTTGATTTCTCTGTGTTCTTACATCATCACAAAGAAATCTCTTCTACTTTGCAATGTTATAAAAAGATGGTATGAAGAAAATGCAAGATAAGCCAGTCTTTAAGCCCAACACTCAGGAGGCAGAGACAGGCAGATCTCTGTGAGTCTGAGGCCAGACTGGTCTACAGAGTGAGTTCTGTATAGCAGTGGGGCTATACAGAGAAACCCTGACTCAAAAACAAACATAAAAAGCAAGAATCCCTGTATCTTGGGGTCCAGCCTTGGAATCTGTATTTGATGAGCTCCCATGGGCTAATGTTTGTTAGTAACATGTTCAAAGAACAAGAGAGCAAGAAATTTGGACATGAAAGAAAAGAATTATTTTAGTCACACTTTCCCATAGATAGCACTTAAAAAAAAAAAGAATAAAACTCAGAATTGACATTCTCTTTGTAAAATAAATTCTGTTCATGAGGAAATCATTATACCAGTTTTACCAGTATTTGTAATCCCTGACTCCCAGCTCTCTGTCCTCTGGACAGAGCCAGCTTGCCAGCATGCTCTGCAAAGCTCTTATTTTTCCTGGCAGTGCAGGTAAAATTCTACAGTCCAGCCACAGGGTGTGAGACAGCAGCTACTTGGCAGGACAGCCGTGATTTTGATGCAAGAAGCAAAGTGTATCTACTCAAGCGGTAAGAGGTGATCTAGATATCTCTGCAGCCTATCCACATAGGGAGCTGGAGCTCTGAGAGAATTCAAGGGCGGTAGTTTGAATGGAATTGGCCCCCATAGTCTCATAGGAAATAGCTCTTTGATGGCTTTGTTGGAGTGGGCATGGTCTTGTTGAAGGAAGTGTGTCACTGTGGGGGGTAGGCTTTGAGGTTTCCTAGGCTCAGAATACTGTCCAGTGTCTCAGTCAACTTCTTGTTGCCTGCAAGATGTAGGACTCTTAGCTACTACCCCAGCACCACATCTGCCTGCATACTGCCATGCTCCCTGCCATGACGACAATAGACTGAACCTCTGAAACTGTAAGCAAGCCACCCCAATTAAATGTTTTCATTTATAAGAGTTGCCATTGTCATGGTGTGTCTTCACAGCAATAAAAACCCAAAGACACCAAATTATCCTGTGTGATGCATGTCAGTTTGAAAAGGGCAAGCCCTACTCTTGCTCACCTATGTCTTTGCAGGATGAGGTATTTCAAGAGAAACATGTCCACATGCTAGGACTCATCTTTCCAAACCAGTTTTTTAGGAAGGATGCATTGGAGGAGCTGGTTGTTCCCTCCCAAACAGTTTGTTAACTAGCACTCTGTGCTAGCATGCTATGGGAAGATGGGAGGAAAATTCAGAGACTTGCACACATTGCTGAACACCAAGCAAGAGAAGAAAAAGACAACTGAGCAATTAGTCATTAAAAATAGTGTGTTCTAAGTAAACATACACCATTTTCCAACATTGGGTCTTAGTGAAGAGCAGAAGTGGAATTTGAGAAAGATCTGTTCTGGGGATTGGTTCTATCTCTTTCCAGCTCACCTTATGGTAGCAAGTTGCAGGCACTCCTAGAAATGAGGCTATTTCAAGAGTTACCCCACCCTCCTTTCTCTCTGCTTTCACAGAAGTTGCCTTTAACTTTGTAATTTTTGCATTCATTAAAAAGTAATTTTGGCATTTTATTAGAAAGCTCATTAATGTTGCTAGCCAAGTAGCTGTTGAGTATTAATTTCCTGTGTGGTCCGACAATATACCTGTCTAGACTTACCTTCTTACTAAAACCAATAAGGACACCGAGTCCTTCGATTCAATTAGAAATCTCCTGGCCTGCGGACTCTAAAAGATCAACTGCTTTAAATATTTCCGAATGTGTGAATATAAGCTTATGTCATTGATGGTGGCTTTTTCTGTAGGAGTGCCTTATTTTATAATATGTCCTAGTGTTTTATAGAAAGGAAAGGTAGCAAAGCCTATATACTGTACAACCCTTGTGGGTCTCATACTAGTCTATGGTACCTTATGGATTACATAGTACAATATAAACAGCCTTAGGTGTAGGCTGTGATTGCTAAAGTCATTAGACAGGCTTCTAGATAGCTTGGGTGTGGGCTATTTGGAAATGGCTGGCAATGTATGTTTCAAAGCACTGGTGAGGACATTAGAGCTCTAGTGGGCCAGTGTTCACCCTGTGTGATTATGTGGTGAGATTTATGTCATCTGCCAAGATTCAGAAGAGGCTAGTGAAGCAGACATTAACACTGCTTCCTGGAAAGCCCTCCTAGAGAGGGCTGGGCAGCAGCTAGGAGGATATAGGCATTCTCTAGCCTACAGCTTCTGTGAGGGTGTGTCTGTATTCTAGACAGGAAGAGAGCTTTGTAAAATTTATTTTTGAACCTGGTAGCACCTTAATGTATGGGCAAAGTATGCTTTCCCTGAAACCTGCAAGCTTCCTGGTGAGCACAGTCCATGGAAGGGACTCCTACCTCCAGCAGAGTGTTCCAGCCAGCTCTTATTTGCAACTGTAGATCCCTTTAAAGATCCCAAATGGAGCTGCTGAATTGTTGCCATGGTTACCAGAGGACAGTTTCTGAGGCCACAATGTTTTCAAGAAGGGTAGTCCTGGGTTGAATAACCTGGGTTTCTGAGTATGCAACAGATTTAAGAGAATGGTTTCTTCTTCCATCTTGCTTCCTCACAGTGCCTAACCACAAACTGACCCTTGATGACTCAGATGTCCCCAGTGATCATCCTAATCAGCCCAGACCAAACCTTAAATGATCAGACTGATCTAGGTGTAGAAACACTGACTGTGGATCTTGGCCTGACTCCACCTGCAAACCAAGAGAGGTTCCTAGGCACTTGGTTCATGCAACTTCTTCTACATAAAATATTCAGCTTAAGTAACTCCCTGAACTCAATATGCTAATAAGTAACCAACATCTTGAGCACTGAATATGGGCACAGCACTTATACAGACCCCAGACTTCATGTAACTCATTAACCTAGCAAGAGGTTGGAGAATGCTGTCCACATTTTATCTATGGGGAAGGAAGAACTTGTAGTGGTGATGCCTAAGGCTGCACAAGGAGTAAGTAGCAGAGCTGAGATTCAAACTCAGGTTCTAAGGGCAGACAAGTTTACTCTAAGCCACAATTCCCATTTTAGATACTGAGAAGAACTGATAGCTCCAAGAGACCCATAACCACCTCCTGGACATAGAACATGCATCTATTCATTAAGTAAACATGTCCTGAGTCTGTTCTGAGCCAGATCCTCTACTGGTCACTGGCAACATATAAAGACAAATCTCACACGGTCTCTGCCCATAAGAAACTAACCTACTGATAGCTAGTAGAAATTTTAAAAGAGGAATCTAAAAGACTTTAGTGAGGTGACGTTATGGAAATCATTCTGGAAGAAACAGTACCTAGCTGAGTCAGTCTCAGGGTGTGTGTGTGACAGGGGGCAGAAGTGGGTAACAACAGAGTAAGATCCAGCAATACCTATGCTCAAAGAACTCCCAGAACTACAGAGATAACTATGATACATATACAGGGAAGGAAAATAAAACCCCCGAATGAGGGTCCACATAGGTAAGCCATATAAAAGTGTTGGACAGCCAGGCAGTAGTGGCATATGCCTTTAAACGCAGCACTTAGGAGGCAGTGGCAGGTGAATCTCTGTGAGTTCAAGGCTAGCCTAGTCTACAGAGTGAGTTCCAGCACAGGCTCCAAAGCTACACAGAGAAACCCTGTCTTGAAAACAAACAAACAAACAAAAAAAGGGTTGGGAGAACTGAGAGAATGGTTGTAGAAGGTAGGTCAGGATGAGCGGCTAAAGTGGACTAAAAGATGATGATTGAGATAGGGTCTCACTCTATAATCCTGGCTGGCCTAGAACTCACACAAATCCACTGCCATTGCCTCCCAGGTGATGGGATTAAAAGCATGTGCCACCACACTGGATCAATACTATTTTAATTTTTTATTTTTGTTAGAATTATCTAGGGTTCTACTCTAGTTTCATTCTTTCTTCAGTTTTCATTTCCCAATGAAAGAAAACTATTTACTCAATGAACATCTAAAGCTTATGCTGAGGACAACATATTACTTCAGGCCCCAGGGAAGTGCACAATAGTAGGACTATGCAAAGACAATGACACAAGGTCCTTGACTAGGCAGCAACCAACCAATATGGTAAAACATTGAGAAGTGTGCTCCAAACCAAATGGCATAAGGAACTAAATTATTGATTCAGATTTGAAAGTAGGAGCTGTCAGGAAAGATTTCATTATTGCTGGTTTATCCATGTATGTTTCCATTCAAGATTCATTCCCTGGTGCTTCCCATCTTCAATGTCAACTCTTTAGAGCAGTGGTTCTCAACCTTCCAGATGTTGCAACCCTTTAAAACAGTTCTTCATGTTGTGGTGACACCCCACCATCAAATTATTTTCGTTGCTACTTCAAAACTGTAATTTTACTACTGTTATGAAATGTAAATATCTGTGTTTTCTGATAAATCTTAGGCGACCCCTGTGAAAGGGTCATTCGAAACCCCCAAAGAGGTCGCGACCCACAGATTAAGAACCACTGCTTTAGATCAAGCACCAGTTTAGAGACATAAGCTAACAATGTATTATACAAGCAAAAGCTGTATCCATGTACAGGTGCATGGTCTGTAAAAAAAGAATTCAGAAGGCAGAGTAGGTAGTTTGGGGACTGACTCCTCTGAAGAAATAAAGAGTTTGCCAAGTGGAGACCATAAGGGCATGGAAGAAGACAGAGATTACTGCCCACAAGACGAGAGAAGGCTTGAACTACGAAGTTTAGTCTTTAATCCCTAGATAACGGACAGCCATTTAAAAAGATATAAGCATAGCAGGACTATGACTGGATCTTCATTTTTAGAAATAACCTTCCTTTACTCTTGGAAGGTGGGATAGAAAGCCAAGAGGTGGTGGCTCAACCAAAGACGCCTGCAGCATCTGCATCTCAAAGGAAGGATGGGAGAGTAGACCGTGGGGGGGTGGAGGAATGGAGACTGAAGGGAATCCCTTCGGAGATGCACATTCTGGATAAGGACTACGCAGCTCCAGGCACAGCACAGCTGCCTGGAAAACCCGCCTCCCTTTCCATCCCTCTGGGGAGGAGCTCGGGACAGAGCACGTGATTCCTGGGGCACCCACCTTTACTCAGGGCAGGCCTCTCGTTTATTCTCGGTTTCATGGGTTGCCACTTCGACCCCCAACCATTCGGCTCAGTATTTCAGTGTGCAAGGAGCCCATTCTCTTTCGAACGTCTCTCTATGGGCTTCCTGAGAAGCCTACTTTGGAAACATAAACCTCGAAGGACTCTTTGCCCACAAAAAAGATGGCGGTACACTGCTTTCACTGACTGCGCTGACCCAGCTCCGGCGCCGGCCTGGCTGGGCGAGGCGCAGGCGGAAGGGGCGGCTCTGAGATGACCGGAGACCTTCCTGGGAGGGGCTCTGAGCATGGGAGGCGTGGCCCAATCGGAATCGTAGCGTCGGATTGGTCTTCCGAATGCTGGGCGGGGCCTCCGCAACACCCTGCCCCTCCCTCGTAGAACCGGAAGTGTCTCTCGGTCTTTCCAGCTGGTTGTCATTTCACTCGGCTCGGTCCTGAGGAGAAGGACTCAGCCGCGGCTGCGGGACCCCGGCACCGGAGGCAGTGGCGGCGGCGGCGGCGGCGGCGGAGGCGGAGGCGGAGGCGGCGGCAGCAGCGGCGACAGCAGAGGAAGACGAGGAGGAAGAAGCAAAGAAAAAGAAGAGCCAGGCGGAGTCCACAACGACGACAGCTGGGACAGTGGGACCGGGGGAAAGCGGAGGCGGCGGCGGCGGCCCAGCAACCGTGAGGAGAAACAAAAGCCTTCTAAATTATAGTTTCCAAGCAGTCTAGGGGGAAAGAGAGCGCGAGCCCCGGGGGGAGGCCTTTCTCCTTTAGAGCAACTACGGTAGCGGGGTTTTCCTTTTTGTCCATCCCCCCCTTCCCCCTCACCACCCCCTCCCCCCCGACGGAGAATCGAACTGAGAGAACTGAACAAACCGCCCCTGGGTCCCATGAGGGAAAAAAATCCCGGAGCCGCAGAGAGGGGAAGAGGCAGAAACCGCAGGACCTTCCAGGTCGCCCCCTTGCTCCCCGCACCCCCGGGCCGCCAGTTCGCCCTTGTCCAGTCTCGCTAATCCCTCCTGATCGCGACACCCCCCAGAGGGAGAAACGGGTGTTTCCAACCCCTTTCATGGGGGAAAGGAGGCCGAGGGGAGCCCAAGAACAGCAAACGCAGCAAGATCTGCACCCGGAGCCCCAGGAACAGCCCCAGAGGCCCACACTGCACCCTACAAAAGAACAGAAACAGGACCAGGAACAGCAGAAACCTCCCTGCAATCATCTGTCCTTTAGTCAAGGCTGATTTCCTCTTTGGCAACCAGAAATTCACCTCCCGCCCCAGAAAACCTAATATAATCTATCTATATATAAATATATAATATATAATGTTCTTAAATTATTCCTGATTTTTTTAACCAAGCTGCCAAGAAAAGAACGTATTCTCCCCTTAATCCTATTCTAATTTTTATGTGAATCTAAACTGCTGAGGAAGACCATATGTGATTGTTAAATTTTATATATATATATTTTTACTCTGCACAATGCTTATTCTTCTATATCCATAGATGCTTGAGAAGCTGTGTTTTTGTCATTCATGTACATTTTCCTTTGGAAAAAGAAAGCGCCTATTTTACTAACCAAAGACTTGATTTTTACCTTTTTCCTTTTTTATTCTCACCTAGAAATAAGCCCAATTGGATTGATATCAATATTTTAAGAGATTTTTTTTAGTTGTTTTTTTCCTTCCAGAGAGACCAGAATTCAATCAGAGATACTTAAGGTGATAAGCTGTGATCTTTGAGTTAGCTATAAATAAGATACTTCAAGCAAACAAACAAATTTGAGATACAGGGGGGAAAAGACTCAAGACATTAGATTGTCTTTTTTTATTGTGAGATTCTGATCCTAAAAATAATAAATGGGGGATTACGGGTTTGGAGTGCTAGTGCAAAGCAATACTGGGAATAAATCTGCTTTTCCAGTCCGATTCCATCCGCATCTGCAGCCTCCACACCATCACCAAAATGCCACCCCCAACCCTGCTGCTTTTATAAATAATAACACAGCTGCCAATGGCAGCAGTGCTGGGTCAGCTTGGCTCTTTCCTGCTCCAGCTACCCATAACATTCAGGATGAGATCTTGGGGTCAGAAAAAGGAAAAAGTCAACAGCAGGAGCAACAAGACCCTTTAGAAAAGCAACAACTCTCCCCAAGTCCAGGTCAAGAAGCTGGAATACTGCCTGAAACTGAAAAGGCAAAAGCTGAAGAAAATCCAGGGGACAATTCTTCAGAAAACAGCAATGGAAAAGAAAAAATACGCATTGAATCACCAGTGTTGACAGGGTTTGATTATCAAGAAGCCACGGGCCTCGGTACTTCCACCCAACCCTTGACATCTAGTGCATCGTCCCTTACTGGTTTCAGTAACTGGTCAGCAGCGATAGCACCTTCTTCCTCCACGATAATCAATGAAGATGCAAGTTTCTTTCACCAGGGTGGGGTCCCTGGCGCTTCAGCTAATAATGGTGCTCTGTTGTTTCAAAATTTCCCCCATCATGTCAGCCCTGGCTTCGGTGGTAGCTTCTCCCCTCAGATCGGGCCTCTCTCCCAGCACCATCCTCATCACCCCCATTTCCAGCATCATCACAGCCAGCATCAGCAGCAAAGGAGGTCTCCTGCCAGTCCCCACCCCCCACCCTTCACACATAGAAATGCTGCTTTTAACCAGCTGCCTCATTTGGCGAATAATCTTAACAAACCTCCTTCTCCATGGAGCAGCTACCAGAGTCCCTCTCCAACCCCCTCTTCTTCCTGGAGCCCAGGAGGTGGTGGCTATGGTGGCTGGGGAGCTTCTCAAGGCCGAGATCACCGCAGAGGGCTGAATGGTGGAATAACACCCCTGAACTCCATCTCACCTTTGAAGAAAAATTTTGCAAGCAATCATATTCAGCTCCAGAAGTATGCCCGCCCTAGCTCAGCCTTTGCTCCCAAATCCTGGATGGAAGATAGCTTGAACAGGGCTGACACCATTTTTCCTTTTCCGGTAAGATGTTATTCCATTAATAGATTAAAATGAATAAGAAAGTTGTGTGGTGGTGTATCTGTGGAATGAAAGAATTGGAATTGTGTATGTGTGTTCACATTAGAGATCTTAGAAAATTAATTGATTGTCATTTTTTTATTTTGGCAAATGAGTGTAATTGGAGCAAAATAGTCACTTGTTTCTTGGGCCTTAATTTTTCCATTTATAATCACAGATAGCAGGTAGTTAGTAGTGATACCCTAATTAATTATTATACCTTTTTTTGTCTAACAAGAATTTTCTTCACTTGCTTGAAGAAGAACAGTAATCATGTAGCAGATAATGTGTTTTGTTGTGGAAACTAATTAATGTTTTCTGCCTATCTAAAGAAACTAACTAAAAATGACCTTTTCTGACATTGTAAGGTAGGGATTCACTGAAGCCATTTAACTACTAGGTTGCAGTTTTCCTCCTGGTTATATTTAGCATGGACCTTGTAGTCTGAGCAGTCTGAACTGATCGATTCAGCAATTCCTCTTAAATCTCTCTGCAAATTCTGACCTTTCTTGTGTCAGTAAGGACTGCTACTTTGGGAGAAACGGGTAGGTGACTTTTTTTTTTTTTTTTGGTCATGTTTAAAATTAGTATTATTATTTATGGTGCTGGGTGTAGAACCCATGGCCTTCTAAATGTTAACCATTTCTTTTTGAAAACCATAAAGGTGTTGATTTCAGAGTGCCATGCCTTTTTTTTTTTTTTTTTTTTTTTTTAATGTGGTGCCCTTCACCCACTTGTTTATTTTCCAGTGTTAACACTAGGGGTGTAGATAATTAAACCATTCCTAAAAATAGATCCAGGCAAAGATCACTTATCTTTGTTGCTGCTAGTATATCCTTCTCTGGCAGGAGTCACATTGTTTGGTGTTTTTGAACTAATGAACAGCCAGTTTATATCAAAGAAGCAATGTAAAGGGAATTTCAAATTAGCTGAACCTCACTTGCCATACTCAGTTTATATACTATAGAGTATGATCATTTCTGTGTCCTTGGAAAATTTATGTAAAGTACTAAGGTGCACTGGATCTGTCCTCACAACAACCCCACAAGGTAAGTTCAATCATTATCCCATTTACAGATAAGGAAACTAAACATGGGATTAAAATTATTTATACATGACTGTGTCACATGGATGTGTTACAGCAAAAGGATTATTTTAGACACCGTTGTGCAGTGACTAAAGCATATTATAAAATAGTTGTAGTGTTCCTGTTAAAGGGAATGAAAGTTTGCTAAGAGAACTCCGTGTCAGTCCAATGAATTAAGTAAATATCTCTTCATTCCTTAAGGATACAGGTGCAAGGTGTCTTAAAATATTTGGTTAAATTTAGTGTTAGATTTTTTTTTTTACTTTTAAGGTTTTTTTCCTGTCAAAAAGTTATTGGCATTTTGCTTTTAAAAAACATTATTTTTTGCAGTTGTCATGTAGCAACAGATAAATAGCTGTTAAAGACATCAACAATGGCTTTAAAACTTTGTTTTTAATATTCCTTAGAACATGAATTTTAAGACAATCTAATGCAAAAGTGACTTATGAACTATTTGTGTATTTCTAATTTAAAAAACCAATACCTTGGGCTGGAGAGATGGCTCAGCAGTTAAGAGCACTGACTGTTCTTCCAGAGGACCTGGGTTCAATTCCCAGCACCCACATGGCAACTCAACCTGTCTGTAACTCCAGTTCCAGGGGACCTGACACCCATGGCAAAACATCAATGGACATAAAGTTAGATAGTTTAAAATAAACATACCTTTAAAATAGATTATGATTAGTGTGGAAATTGAATACACTTTTCTACTACTCCTTACGCTAAAAGTAAATTTATGTAATTGCATGGTTATTTTCTCATTCTGAGCTTACTAACTAATGATAAAGAATTGTTTGGGAAAAACGAGAAGTTCAGGAAATAAAATATTTATATACGTGGGTCAGGTTTTCTCCCTATGGGGCTGATAGGATGTGTTGAACATGTGGAATCCTTTGGATCAGTTTCTTTAATGATTAAACTGACTTACTAAATAACAGACTAAGATTGACACTAAAAGCTGTTATTAGAAACTAACACTTTCAGAGGGCTGGGAACGTAAGTAATAGAGCACTTGTCTGGCCTGCATGAAGCTTTGGATTTGATCTCCAGCACTGAATTTTTTTTTTTTTTTAACTTTCTTCTTTTTTTTTTTTTTTTTTTTTTTTTTTCTTGTCTGTTATGCTGAGGATAGGAAAAGGGTGGTCAGTAAATCCAGTTCAAATACAAAAAGGCTGGGCATGGTGGTTCACACCTTTGATCCTAGCATTTGGGAGGCAAGTGGATCTCTGTGGGTTCAAGACTAGCCAGGGTTACATAGTGAGACCTTGTCTCAAAAAAATTTTTTTTCAAATTTGGAGAGATTAGAAAGTGGATTATTTTCTGCTCCCTATCTCCATCATTTTGGATAGTGGATTTAGTGTGAGGTTATAATATTCATATACTCTCAGGATAGCATGGTATTGTTATATTAAAAAGAAATTATCTGAAACTTCCTTAATATTGGGCAATATTTATTTAGTTTTAAATGAACCAAACTTTTTTTTTTTACATTTATTTACTGCAGGTTTGTGTTTGTTCTGGCTATATCTAGGGTTTTAAAATTAATAATCTTTAAAATTAAATTTTTTCATTTTTATTTGTTTTGTATGTGTGTACACGTGTACATGTGGGGGTCAGAAGATAACTTACAGGGGCCAATTTTGTCCTTCCACAAAGTGGATTCAGGAATCAACCTCAGGTAGTAGCTTTTACCCAGTATGCCATTTTGCCTGAATTCCTCCCCAATTATTTTTTGTTCATTTTCAACATTCTGTTTTGTCCACATTTATGAAGCCTGATTATACATCCCAAAAGCCCCCTAACTGATCCACCAAGGAGCTATATTTTGAGTTTTTACCTAGTCTAAAGCTTCATGGTATGACTTGAGAAGGCGTAACTTGAATCCTTTTTCAGACACATTAATATGCATTTAATAATATATAAATTGCATTTCATGTTGTGTTTTGTATGTATTAATTCATTCAGTAACCCTATGAGGTAGAAATTATTATTCACATGCAAGATTTGGCTCTTAACCATTATATTATGGTACATACCTCTTTGCAAAATCAAAATATAAAGTCAGATTTAAGTTGGGGGTAGGAGGAACTTCTCCCAGAAGCATGTAAAATGAAAGGAAAAAAGTTAACTATATGTAATGACCAAAAGCTGATTGTAAGCTCAATATATATCCTGCTACTCTAGAGACTGAGGCAGGTTGGCGAGTTTAGGAGTCATGGCCAGCCTGAGCAACATAATGAGGCTATCCATTAAAAAACAAAAGTTGGCTCATGGAGTTTTAAAAGTAATATCCCATAATTGTTTATCAATTCTAAACGTTAAACTTCATGATGTTAAGGTCAATAATTAAATTTTATTGCATTTGTTTATTAATGTGCATGCCAATACCCTGTTTATTGTATCTCTATGCTTGCCAACACCACTGTACATGAATGGAGGTCAGAGGACAACTTGCAGAAGCAGAAGTTGTTTCTCTCCACTGTGTGGGGCCCAGGGATTGAACTCAGGTCATCAAGGTTAGCAGCAAGTGCCTTTACCCAATCTCACTGGCCCCAGATCCTTTGTTTTTATTTTTAAGTAGTTACTATATGGTGGGAATGGGTGAGGCACTTTTGGATAGGCTCTATTACTTCCTATAATAGAATTTCTCAACCCAGTGACTTTTGGTTTTATTGTCCTGACTTCAAAATAAAGAGACAAGGCTCATACTCATGTGACTGAAGTATGATTTGACCCTTACATTTAAGAGAAAATAAGTCCTGTCTGTTCTGCCAAACACATCCTAGAGCTCCATTTTCCAAACCAAATAATAGATTGGGATACCTGCCAATAATTATATTTGAATATAATACCTTATTGGAGTGATGCCTAGATTTGGTCTTACAGGAAAAGTAAAATAAAACAGAATTCCTTAGTCTATATACTGTTATCTAAAGTTCCATTTATGTTCCCATCTCCATTAGCTAAGAACCAGGAAATTGGCCACAAAGTTGTAATTCAGGACTTTACTTAGGGATCCATTTGCTCTTACCTTAGACACAACATCACAGGTTTGTTAAGTTGTCTTAATTACACAAGTAATTCTTGTCACCATAATAACTTACTTGGTGGTGTCAATTTGTGTCCTTAAAATTATACATCACACAGTGTGCTTATAAACAGAAAGTCACTATAGTGCTTCAGGTGACAAGTAACATGTAACCTCATTCCATTTTATCTTTTCTTAATTTGATTCCAAGTGAAATTTTTGCATAGGAAATATTTTGTTTGACATAGAGAGAAACCAGTTTTGTAATTGTGAAATATGTGCTGGATGGCTCTAGATCTGTCAGAATTGAAATAACTGGAAAACATGCTTGGAAAGAGGTACAACTTCTTCCTCTTTGTAGAGGACTTCTAACTAAGTCTGTTATTTCCTGATAGAGTGAAACCAACTGATGTATGTTGTGATATCTTACATGTACAAATAAAGCCTGTCTGAGGGTGAGAGAATGGAGTTTGCCACTAACTAATCATAGACATCTGGAGGTCTTTACAGATAGATAGGAAGTGAGGTAGCTTGGCAGGAACAGGATATAAGCAGGAAGAAACAGGAAATTGCTCTCTTGTCTAATGAATTGCCATGTAGCCACCTAGAAGGTAGGATGCCTGGGCATTCTCTGGTAAGCCAAGACCACATGGAGATACATAGATTAATAGAAATGGGTTAATAATTTAGAGGGAACTAGCCAATAAGAAGCCTAAGCTAAATGCCAACCAGTTTATAATTTAAGCCTCTGTGTGTTTATGTGGGACCCAACATCTGCGGGACCAAGGGACACAAACTCCATCTTCAGAGGTAGACTTCTTTTTTAAAAAAAAAAAAAACCCTTTTCCAATGTTTCCCTCATTTAAAAAAATGTTTATTAACTTCTATTTTATGTGTTTGGGTGATCTGCCTGTATGCATGTCTATACACTTCATGAGACCTAGTGCCTGCAGACCTGAAGAAGGCACTGGATTCCCTGGAACTGGAGTTACAGTTGGTTGTGAGCTGCCATATAGGTGCTGGGAACTAAGCCCAGGTTCTCTCTTAAGAGCCCTCTGGGTACAATTTTTAACCATATTTTGTGTTGTTTTCAGGGAAACCTTGAAAAATAATTACAAATTGTTCTAAAACCTATCAGGAAAAGCTTACTTATTAGAAGCCTAGTGAACATGGTTATTGCTAATTGAAACTAGGAAGGTGATATTTAGTTCACCAGGGTAAACTTGAGAGAATAATCTTGGTGGTACCCCTGAGAAAGACATAGTGAAAGTATTGTTAAAATTAACTTGTGCCTATGTTTGAATTTTACAGTCTAAATTCATTATTCTTAGGACTCTTCTGTGTTGATAGAGTGAAAATAATCTTGAAAGCCCTACAGTATGATGTTTCCAAAAATGTGTTAGACCTAGGTTTTTGGTTCCATCACAGATAAGATAGTATGTCTTTGCTTTAAGGGCACAAGCCCACAATATGACTATTCTCTTTTAACTTTTGTGACAAATACTCATTTTATTTCATTTGAATTATTCAAAGGTGTCTTGCAGAAATTAAAAGTAAGTTTTTGCCCTTATCTATTTAGGACAACATACATATTTTTTTAAATTTTATTTTAGTGTAGTTTTTCAGCACATATTGAAAAGAGATTGAGTTACATTTTCAAGTTTCAGAAAATAATTGGTAGGTAGAAAGATAAGTTGCATATCTTTTTATTTAAGTCAGCTTTGAATGTGAAATTTAAATAATTCTGAAGACATACTTCAATTTGATTCTGAACCCAACTGAATGGCCTGGAATAAGTCCCTCACATTTTGGAAGATAATCTCTTATCAAGATAATAATGAAGGATTATTGTAAGGCACCTTAAATATGTGGCCATACTGAAATTGAAAATGTGGCTTTCAACTGTTGAGTAAAATTGTGAAGATACTTACAAATGTACCTAGGGTTCCTCCGCACAATCCTGAACAATCTTAGCCTTGTGTATCTTATTGTTTGTGCTGTTTCTCAGAGTACATACACCTTTGCAATCAGTTATAGATGCAACCTTTGAGAGAGAAATTATTTAACAGAATTACAGATTTTCTGGGAAAATCAGAAAGTTTTATAAGAATATGTGTTTAAACTTTGATTAGCACTTAGTAGTCTGTATCTTTCAGTATTTTGAAAGATTTTTGCATAGGGTTGAAGCTTTAGGCATCAGGTACAGTGGTATATGTTTGTAATCCAGGGGCTCCTGAGAAAGAAACAGTGAAAGAACTTAAAATTAACCTAGGCTTATGTTTTAGTTTTACAGTCTAAATTCATTTTTCTTATGAATTTTCTGTCTTGATAGAGTGAAATTCTTTAAAGCCCTGAAGTGTCACCTTATTTCCAATAATGTGCTCTACCTAGGCTTTTGGAAGATTGAGGCAGGAGATCACAGATTCAAGGCCAGCCTGAGCTCATAGCAAGTCCCAGGTTACCTTGAACTATATAGAGTGATACCCTATTTAAATAAGGGAAAAAAGAACTTTTGAACATGTCTTACTTTATACACTATAATGTATGTATTAAAGGGTATATATATATATATATATGTATATATATATATATGTAGTAAGTTTATATATTAAAAGAAAAACATTTTGACAAAAATTTGACTTTTTATAAGAAGTTGGAAATAGTACCATAGGTTTAAATTGGATATTGTGGGCTGGAGAGATGGCTCAGCAATTAAGAGCACTGCATGCTGTTCTAGAGGACCTGGGTTCACATCCCAGCACCCACATGGCAGCTCACAACTGTCTGTAACTCCAAGGTCTGATACCCTCACATAGACATAGATGTAGGCAAAACATCAATGCACATAAAATAAAAGTAATTAAATTATTTTTTTAAAACAAATTGGATATTGTGTGACTTTTTAATATTATATTAATATAAATGATAAATTAATATGAATTTTATAGTTTATAGTTTATTATAATTTCCTTTATTTTTGTATTTTAATTTTTAATGTAAATTTATTGAACAATTATGTTATGAAATAGGTATGGGACTCTCACAAAAATGATTTGATAATGTATTTTATAATCTCTTTCTAACCTTTGCTAATATCTGAATGGTATTAAGCATGCATTTTTTCTTTTTTGTGTTTTTTCTATTTTTTTAAATTAGAAACAAGCTTGTTTTACATGTCAATCCCAGTTTTCTCTCTCTCTCTCCTCCTCCCCACATTTTTCTTAACACTATAAACAAATCATAAACTAACCTAATAATTTAACTCCATTTTAATTCAGGATCTAATTGATTAAATTTTAAGGCAGACTAGCAGATTCAGCTGTAAGTATAACAGAAGTGAGGCCATTGATAAAACATAAATTTCCAAATTAGAAATTTGTAAATAAATTCTTACATAAACTGCTTTGTACACCTGTATACATTACTTGTTTACACTCTGTGACAAAATGGTATCACCAAAGGCAAACTTTAAACCTTTGCATAGCAGAATTCTGGTCCTCATGTTTATGGGCTGAATTATTAAACTTCAGCCTCAAGTTATGCAAATACTTCCCATATTGTACTGTATTGGGCCTGGACATTTGAATTTGCAGAGTATTTTTTGATATACACCAAACATTTTTGTATACTTAAATTAATACCTTACTTTAAAATAGTTAATCCATTGGTATTATATATTTCAAAGCCATACTTGTATTTAAAACGTGATGTAACATTTTAAATAATAATTCTTTCAGGAAGCCTAGAGGTGCTAGCTAGTAAAACATCTGCTTGTCACTTTATTATTCATGTGACCTCAAGAACATTTTTACCCCTAAACCAATCTTAATTATGACAAGCCAGATCTGTACTCTAAATATGTCTTTGCTGTTTAGTAGTCATAAAACCCAGGGCAAGCACGCTGCTTTCCTGATTCTTCCTCTTTTTTCCTTCTGTTTCTTTTCTCTGGCCTTTTTGAGAATAAAATGAGATTATGCCTAATATTTGTCTTCCAGAAGATTCTACTATTAAAAGGAAACAAGATTTTCAATATCGATATTAGTCAGGGCTGGCAAGTTGGCTTAGTAGGTGAGATCACATGTCACCAAGCCTGATGATATGAGTTCAACTCCTGAAAACGCCTGCAAGTTATCCTCTGGTCTTCATTTGTGCGCACACACACACATACACACACACACACACACACACACACACACACACACACACACTAAAATAAATGTCATTTAAATGTGGAAACTACTGTATGGCTGGTATATGATAATTGAACTTAATTTTTAAAAATATTTTTATAAATGAAGTGCAATTCTAAAAGTAAAATTGTTGCACATAAACAATAGTGGGATTCAGGCAACATAATAATCTTTATTTTCCTGAACAACAAAAATACAGTATCTGATGGTGATTCCCTCCTTTTTAAATAAGGCTTTTACCCCCATGTGTTTTTAATTTTTTATTATGGAAAATTTTTAAACATTGTCGAGACAAAATAGTCACGTGGCTTCAGCAGTCACTGACTCCTGGACAGTCCTCTCACCTACATTCCAGAAGTCTTTGCTGTCGTATGTCTATCTTGAAGTAGTTCCTAGATGTGGTAGGGTTTAATTGTAAAAGTGTGCACTTCTCAAAGGCACAGAGTCTTTAAAGGTCTGCAGAAAGTCTTCCAAGTGTCTTTTGAAGATACTGATGGCTCACATTTCTGTGGCTCCTGCTCAGCCTGTTTTCCCTACTCAGCCTGGTGGCCTCATCTCTTTCTAGGCCATCAAAAAAAGCAAATAAGCCCAGCTAAAGCACCAAATCAGCTGCTGGTGACTAGAAAATCTACTAGCAGAGTATAATTTTTAATCTTGGCTTGCTTCTAATTCTGGGCTACTGTGGGATTGTGGGTATGATCTCTGGAAAGAATTAAAAAGAACAGGACAGGGCTGAGCTTTGGGGATTATTTTTCTCTTCATATTTTGTTTTTAAAAGGAATTCAGAGATTGGGGTTTTTGAAAACATGTGGAATGTTTCAAACCTTATTCATTTATCTCTTTCAATATATAGGTATTTTCTGTTTTTGATGGATTGTAGGCTAGAAATATTTGACTATGGCAAGAGAGGGCTTTCTCATGAAGGATAGTCTGGTAACTTCCTATTTTCTACTTGAGAATTGAGGAATGTTTTCTGCCTAGGAGACTGTACAGCGATAGAGATGGTGGTGGCCTTATTAGATAGAGACTGAGCACTGACTGCTTTTTGTCATCATTGTCAAGGGTCACAAAGAAGAGATGTTAAGAATTACAAAACATAAGTCTCAGCTTAGGCATAAAAAGTGTATTTTGGGTTTTCAGTTCCTCTATAAACTGGGCCCTGAGCTGTCCAGGCAGACATAGAGAAGAGGAACTCTGGCAACTATTTAGGGTCTTCATTGTATCTATGACCTGTCTCAGTCTCTCAGGGCAGCATTTTAGTTTTGTTTACTTTCCTTAAACCAATGACCCCTTGTGTTGAATAGCTTGTTAGATAGGAGAACATCTCCTGGATATTTTTGGATCCAGGAGTTTGGACTTATGATTACCATAGTAAAGCACAGAACAGCCAGATTATTCAATATACCGATAGCCTGTTATTAAAATGTGATTTTCATGCTCCTTTTTCATATGCCGCAGAGGGAAGGCAGGCAGGGATGTTCACTGAATGTATCTTCTAGCTGTCAGCCATTGTGTCGCACTGTCACATACCATGTCTCATTCTCGTAAGTTTTCCATTTGGGTATGTGCATGCATATGAGTGTGCAGGTGCAGTTGCCCTTGTTTGCACATGCAGAGGCCAGAGGAGGACACTGGGTATCTTCAAGACAGGATTTCCCACAGTGCAGGAAGCCTCACCATTTTGGCCAGGCTTCCTGGCCAGCTAATTCCTGGTATCTGACTGTCTCCACCTCACAATGCTGAAGTTACAGGCACATGAAGTTGTGCCCAGATTTTTTATTTTCTTCATTTATTTTTTATGGATACTAGATTTTATTTTTTACATTTTTTCCTTTTATTGAAAATAGTCTTTTCTAGTAAAATATATCCTGATATAGTCTTCCCTCTACTTCTCTCAGTTCCTCCCCACTTCCCCTCCCCTTTGAATCCACTCCCTTTCTGTCTCTTATTAGAAAAGAACAGGCTTCTAAGAGATAACAACCAAACATGACAAAATAAAATATAATAAGATAAAGTAAAAAACCATCATACCAAGCTGGAACAGGCAACCCAACAGAAGGAAGAGTCCTAAGAGAAGTATGCCTAGAACTTGGGTTCCCATGCTTGCAGAGCAAACTCTCTCACTTCAGAGGCATCTTCTTGGCCCCTTATCACAATTTTACAGAGATATAATTTTGTGTGTGTGTGTGTGTGTGTGTGTGTGTGTGTGTGTGTGTGTGTATGAAATCAAGATTCAGTGACATTGCAGTGCCACAATCACTTATCCAGTAAGTAGAGATTTGGAATCAAATCTTAAATGGATTTTACTATTTCTTCCAAACAAGGTTAGAATGACTAAATAGCCAAGAAAAGAGTCCGTTGAACTAATGGAGTCTAAATTGCCAGTTTGTTTTTTTTAATTCAAATAAGTGGCAACAAGTTTTCTTTTTTTAAAAAACCACTTTAAAGATTTTATAATACTTAAAATGCATAAGTACACATGGCATTTAGTGAAGGAGAAATAAAAGACAATTTCCTCAAAGGCTTTCTGAAAAGATCTTCTGATTTATCAGTTCGTGTGAGAACCAAACGGGGCTATGAACTGATGAGAGTGATTCAGCTGTAGTTTAGAACTCTGTTATGAATATTTAGTAGCCTAAGTAAGAACTCTTTTACCTTCATTGAAGGTGTTATGATGGGGAAGTACTGACTCAGAAGAGAAATGGTGAAGAAATATGAGTGCTATTAAATGTATTTACCTTGTCCCTTCTTCACATTCACATAATTACCTCTTTGATGTCACCCCCTGATACCTGCATCCAGGCCATGTAGACACAACAAAAAACTTTATACCTTGCACATGTCAGTAATGAACATTTTAGGTTATGACATGACTTACTTAAATAGATTTTTAAGCTTCATTTTCCTAAAATGGGATAACAACAGTTAGTGACCTGGTACTTGTAAGAAACTAATGCAGATTAATTTGTGTGAGAAATGGAGCTCAGAGCCAGGAAGAAGGAGGCAGTCTCTTGTTTACTGGTGGAGGTAGATTTACAGTGTGCTGTACCTGTCCAGGGAGATTATCATAGCCTGTCTGTCTGGTACAGCTTGGGAGTGCCAAGGGGACTCAAGGCAAAGAAGCTTACTCTGTGCTGGAGTGTTAGGCCTTTGGGAAGTAGAGTCCTGAAGGTTAACTGTACAGTCACCTCTTTGTGATTTGTGGACATAAATAGCATTTCATCCAAGAAGAATGTTTATATTTTGGAAAATGTTGGATTAAAACTCCCATAGTTAGCTTTGATTAAATATGAGTTGTCCCAGAAATTTCAAGCTTCCTATTTGTTTTGGCAGCCAAGACACTGGCATTGACTTTCCTTTTGAGCCAAAATATTTTCCTTTCCCTTCTTCACCAGGGAAAATTTAAGCCAGAAAGAGAAACTTCAACAGCTTGATATGGATTAAGAGCAGGCTGAAAGTGGTCACAGAAAGGGAATGAAGAAAGTAGGGAGCTGAATTTTGCCTTGAACTCTTAATGATCTGATTATATTCAATTAATTACATTGTGTGTATCATACGAGTCTGGTAGCACCCAAACACGGGACACAGGTTTATTAAAAAAGCCAATAAAGAGTGGTGCTAGTAGTGGTTAGCATGGAATCTATTTAAGTGAGAAAAGTTAGTCTGAAGACAGAATCTCTGAGCACAAAACAATATCCAGTACAAACTGTATAACCTGATGGTTTCTGTTGTTCTTATCTGGTGACTGTGGATATCCCCTTAAATAAGAGTGAAACAAGAGAAAATTTTGTCTTGAGAGTCTCCTGTCCTAGGGAATTGATAGAGGTATTAATTTCCCTCTATAAATGATTTTTAAGAAAATTCAGAATGTTTAATAAATGATAGGTACTGATATTTTACACCAAGATTCAAGTATAAATCTGAGAACATACTATTACACTTTTTATACAGGTAAACTAATGTAGACCAGGATATGCTATATAGCTCTTTAATGATAAAACTTGATTCTTAACTTAGGAGGAATCTAAGAATCAAAGGAATGACTATGCGCTTCACCTGTCTTTTTAAATAGAGATGCATTATAGGGCATTTGATCAACAGTTTTTAGAGGAGACACATTATTGGTAAATATCTGAAGGCAGGTATTCTATATTGTTGGATGAAAAAAAAAAGAATGATATGCCTAAAATAACAGATTATAGATGCCAGAGATAATAGTGATAGTCTAGGTGTCAGATTTGTATTTTGTTTGCTTTTAACCACTTGCTTTCTTCAAGAGCAGCTCCCCATTTGTTGAAATTGAACTTGATTTGTATTGTTTTCTTAAGGTTTATACTGTAGAATTTGGAAATTTTCAGTCTAGAGAACAAAGCCCCTCTCTTTATAAGGAAACTTAAACTGTTTATCGTAACTTACTTAAGAGATGGGCTGTACCCAGTTAATCAGGATAATAAGATGCAAACAACACCCCCAAATAGCTAATGAAACTAACATGATCAGGATTGTTTACCTTAGTAGTTTTTATGTGTAGTCCCTGGCCTCATATTGAGACTTGTCAGAAATGTGAATTCTTAGGCTCTTCCTAGACATACTGAATCTGGGGTGACTTAGTGATCTGTACTCAAGACCCCCACACACCTCAAATAATTCTGAGGCATCCTGAAGTATAAAGAACATGGGCAGCTAGACATAGTGGCATGCACCTTTAATCCTAGCACTCAGGAAACAGAGACATGTGGATCTCTGTGAGTTTTACATAGAGACCAGCCTGGTCTACATAGAGTGCTCTAGGCCAGCCAAGCTACATAGTGAGACCCTGTCTCAAAAAACAAACAACATTTTGGCTTAGATCATCATCTGAATGTTTAAAAAATGTAACTTATAATTCTAGCTACATGATAGGCTGAGGCAGGAGGATGGTGAGTTTAAGACTCTTGACACCAACCAGTGGCTTACATGCAACTTCATGTTAAATGTAACTAGTAAGATCTAGTGGTGCTGTGCATGAAATCCTAGCACTTGATAAGCTGAGGCAGAAAGATCAAAAGTTGGAGGCCATGGTCAGGCAAGACCACTCAGTAGGCAAGAGCACCTCTGCCAAGCCTGATCACCTGAGTTGAAGGAGAGAACCAAGTTCTGCATGTCATCTCTGATCTCAACTGGTGTATCAGGGCACACATTCACCCTACCCCAACATGCACACAAAGAAAAAGAAGGAAAGTGTACTCGTAACAAAACATAGCTAGAGATCAGCCCAAGCTACACAGGGAGAGCCTATCTTTAAAAAAACAAAACATATTCAACAAAACCTATCCGATTATAAAATAAAGTGAAGTCAGAACATTGCAATAAAGATGCTGTGGAGCCTTGAAAATGATTGGTGTTCTTTTATATTTATGGATAGGTATTAAGTTCATAGGTTCAAATTTTGTTATACTGCATACCTGACATGGATAAAGTCATTCTGTTACTGTAAGCTTGTTTTTTCTCATCTGTGAAAGAAGATAATTGAATATGCTGATTATATAAGGCTTTTGTGAGGGATAAGTGAGAATATAATTTAATATTTGAAATTAGCTGCCAGCATTATGACTATTAGAACCAGCTCTGTTCCTTTGGTTTGCAGTTGATAGTCTGTCAATGTTTGCCATAGGTGTGATGTGTGTGCCTTACCTAAGTGTCATCCCAATGGGGAAAACAGGACCAAGACTTTGTTTTCTCCTGTGTTTTTCAGATTTCTGTTTCTATCCTTGTGATCCTTACACATTTTGTTCATTCTTTTGTTGAGTAATAGTTAAGTGATACTGTTTTCCAGTCATTTGCTGTATGCTTATGCCCTCAGAGTCTTTTCAACAAAGTCCCCCTCCCCTACTTTGTGCAAATACAGTTGTAGTGATCTTGTGGTGATTACCTTGTCTAATGGAATGAGGCTTGAGTCACAGCTGTGTTGCTGAACTCAGCAGGAACCTGCCTGTGCAGTAAATTGTATGAATTTTTCTTAGTCTTAGATTTTTTTAATTATTAAATGGGAATAACACATTCTAACTTAGGAAGTCTGAGACAGTGCTAATAAAGTACACAGACTAATGGTGGGTACTTATTTGGTGCTCCATACTTTCTCCCAAGGGAGACTGACAAAGATGGTTTGAAACAAATACAGTTGTTGGTTGGAGAGAGGGTGTTTAATTTTTGCAAGGCATTATTTAATCTTTTCCCTAGCAAATTGTATCAGTAAATAAAAAAAATTGTTATTTTGCTTTATGTTTGCATAATGGGCTGTTAACCCTGTAAAGAGGGCTGGGTCTATAGGTCTGTGATAAAACATTTACTTAACACATGGAAGACCTTGGGTTCAATTTCCAGCACTAAAAAAGAAAAAATGTTCAATTTCTTACTATCAGTGACCTCTGCCTTTTTGTAAACTAAAAAATGAACTTTAAGTAGTGATTTTAATCCACATCTTTGGTTTTTGACATAGTTGTCAAAATTGATAAAATATACAAGAGCCTAGACAGTTAGGATATTGGCAAACCAAAAGAAGAAAATTGGCTGTAGATATAGCTCCTTACCAGAACACTTGCCTAGCACATGAAAAGTCCTCAATTCCATTGCCAGCTCTGCAAATACAAACAAATGAAAATCATTTTGTGCTAGGAAAGAGACATTGAAATTCCTTCCTATTCTGGACCAGAAAAGCATTCTGGAGGACAGCAGTACCTTGAAGAGTTGAAGCTTCTTAGTGTCTAATACTCATTGTACTGACTTAGGCTGATGTTCATGTTTTGGTCATTGGCTCAAGGATAATCAAGAAGAGCCATCACTTGACAAATGTTCTAGTTTACACTTACTTTCTGGGAAATGAATCCCAGAAACAAATCAGCAATTATATGTGGTCCATTTTATAGTTGAAAGAGGAAAAAAATGGAAATCAAGTCCTCCTTATTAAACTCAACTCTTTGGTCTTTGAATAGGAAAACTGGCAGTTTATTCTGTTCTTGTATGCTGGCCTTACTATTGTATCTTTATCCTTCTACCTACTTCTTATTGGCACAAGACCATATTGTTAAAAAATTAAATGTTAAAAATAGAAAAGAACACCAAAGGAGAAAATTAAGAATGATAAACTTTGAGTCTCCATTGATAAGACGCTAACTTGACAAAAATATGTGACTTTTGAACTCCTTGAATTAGCAGATCATTGAGGAAACAAATGTTTTATGAATGTAGTTTATAGTAAGTCTAATTGCTAGTATGTTTGGGTTGTGGGCAAGATTACCTATTTCAGTGGGGTTAAAAAGAAGATGGTGTTTATGCCACTGAGCCCTCAGACTTTGCATTTCATTATCATCGATCTCTTGAGGCTCTTTCCTTCTAAAAGCATATAGAAACTGCGAATCTGTCTCAACATACTTCACCAGAGTGTCAGTACCAATTGATCCAAGTTTATATATTGCCATTTACTTGTAAGCTTATAATTAAATAAGCTTAAAAGAAAAATCATATGGGTATAAAAAAGATTGAAGGAATTTTAATCCAAAAATTACTGAAGTTTACATTTTTCATTTAGGATTCTGGTTTGACATACTTTTTTAGTTAAAGTAGTGGTTATTAAATTTAGTAGCAGTCTATGTTCCAGGCAGTATACTTGGGGCCCAGATAGCCATGGGGGTCTTTTACTAAGTTCCAGGGTCCCATTAGCAAACAGAAGCATTCTTGACTTACTAGAAGTAGCTTTCATAAAAGAAGCCACACAGAACCACTGTCATATTTTGTATCCGCTGCTTCTCTTTTCTCTTCATTTTGTGAGTAGCAAAATGCAAATTCTGGAAATTTACAAGACTAGGACTGCTTTAGTTCTATGAAAAAAAAAGAATAATAGAGTAAGTTGTTCTCCTATCCCTCTTGTTTATTTTGGCAAATGAAAACGAACAGCTGTAGTGGGAAATGGGAAGTATATAAACAAACCTTAAGACAAGGAAGTAGAGAAGAAATATTTCACATGCTTAAAAAATCACTCAAAGGCATTCACATGTTAGTTTAACCGGCATTTTGAGCACCTCCATCTGTAGATGTGCTTGACATATAACAATATGGAAGGGTAGGTAGCACTCCTTAACCCAGTTCACAGCATGGATGCAAAGAAAATGATATTTAAAAAAAGATTTCACCACCAACTTTTTGCCATCTCAGGTCCTTCTGGGTAGTCCTGCGGGGCAAAGTAGTAGGACTGTCTTGGCTTGCCATTACCTATTTGAGGTCAATGTCATACTGGAGACATTTGATGTAAAACAGGTCCTGCCCATGGGACATTGTCAGAGGACATAGCCAGTAAATGCTTTGAACTGACTATGGCTTTGTTAGATGACCCAGGGACAGGTATAGTTCATAGTCTGCTGAAAAGAAGAAAATCCAGCTGCGCTGGATTGAGATAGTGTGACTTGATGTCGATTTCCAAACCTTGAGTTGGCCTCAAATCCACTTCAATTCCAAGAGAAATTGCAGTAAGGGTTTGATGTTATGTTTTACTTGAAGCCTTAAAAACAGAGCAGTCTCCCCTTTACACATTCTGTACCTTAGAAAAGTCCAATTCTGTCTGTGTGTCCTGCTTCTGTGGGGACCCATATGAGAAAAGAGGGAAAAGGGAGATAAAATCAGGTCTGGAGTGAGTGACCCTCCTCTAGAACAGAATCAAATGTCAAAGTACCCACCAACCCCAACCCTTATCCCTATTCTCACCCCAAATCTCTCACCCCAGAGGCAAACCTGTAATATACTCTCTCTTCTAATGTGGAATTATATCCAGATGAAACTGCACCTGGACTCCTAAAACCATGGGTTCAGTGAACACTGCAGAGTGTCTAGATGCAGGCAAGATAAAGAGGAGTAGCCCTATTTCAGGAACTATAGTACAAAATGATACAGAAAAAGCACGGGGAGAAATGTCAGGTTGATCAGAAAAGAATCTTGAGTGGAAGATATGCCCTGTTGGCCTAGAAGTTAGATATCAAAATAGAGTGAGATTCCAGCAAGTAAAAATAAAAGTAAAAGTGTGGCTGAGCAGTCTAAGGCATTGGTTAAGAGATGCTTTGTTTGTGTGTGTGTTTGTTTGTTTGTTTGTTTGTTTTAAACAAGCTGAAATTCTGAGTTAAAAGTAATTAGGAGCTATGTGGATTCTTAGCATTCATAGGACCTGAGTTTACTACTAAGAACAAAACAACCAAAACAGCAGAAACTAAATGTTAGTACCTGTAGAGAAGGTTACAGGACCCTGCTTGTTAGGTTCCTGTGGAAATTCTCTGGAATGCTGTGACAGTAGTCTTTGGGTGAGGATGAGGGCTCAGATACATGTATCATCACTTCCTTTCTGAGTTTAAAATGTTTCCATGGTACTTTTAGCTTCTCAATCTAAGCTTCAATTTTAGTTGTTGCTAGATAATTCCCTTCATCTGAGGAATGCCAGAGCAGTTGAGAAGTTGTAACTTTTCTTTCTTTCTTTCTTTCTTTCTTTCTTTCTTTCTTTCTTTCTTTCTTTCTCTCTCTCTCTCTCTCTCTCTTTCTTTCTTTCTTTCTTTCTTTCTTCCTTTCTCTCTTTCTTTCTTCTTTCTCTTCTTTCTTTCTTTCTTTCTCTCTCTCTCTCTCTCTTCTCTCTCTCTCTCTCTCTCTCTCTCTTTCTTTCTTTCTTTCTTTCTTTTTTCCCCGAGACAGGGTTTCTCTTTGTAACTTTGGAGCCTGTCCTTGCACTCGCTCTGGAGACCAGGCTGGCCTCGAACTCACAGAGATCCACCTGCCTCTGCCTCCCGAGTGCTGGCATTAAAGGCGTGGGTCACCAATGCCTGTAAATTGTAACTTTTCTTATTTCTCACTCACTCTGGAAGTGGACTTGATTAAGCCAGGGGCCCCATGCTCTTTTTCTGTTAAACCTTAATGGCAACAAAGTCAAGCCTTTGGCAAGTAAACAACTATTAAAGGGGGATTTGGATTTTCTTGTCCAGGTACCCACTCTGTTCATTGTCCTTTGTTCTCCATGGAAAGTATAAGGCTAGGGTCTTTAAGGAGCTAATGTCTTGTTATTTTGGAGAGAGTAGGGGAACAAGCAAGCTCTGTAAGAGTGAGAAAAAGTGTCTAGTGTCATTATTCTTGGAGAGAGCAGATAATATCAAAATTACTATTTTTGGTGGAGGGGGTATGTGCATATATTTGTGGTATAGTGTACGTCCTGGCTATTGTAGGTGTGTGTGTGTGTGTGTGTGTGTGTGTGTGTGAGAGAGAGAGAGAGAGAGAGAGAGAGAGAGAGAGAGAGAGAGATTTATTTCCTCCATCTCCCTCCAACTTTGTTTTTTTTTTTTTTGAGATAGGGTCTATCGCTGAATATGAGGCTTATTGATTCAACTGGCTCTATATGAGACTTACTGATTCAGTTGGCTGGCATTGAACTTCATGGATCTTCCAAGCTGATAGCTATTGGAATAGTATGGAAAGTCTAGTCTTAAGTGATGGAGAAGATTAGCTTTCTTTTACATTCATTACTGTTCTTAATGTGAAGGCTTGTTTTAATGGTTTATGCTTTATTAATAAAACTGATGTTTTTGTTGAGTTCTTGTCAGAAATAAAAGCAGTCTTTAATGAACTCTGTGTACTTTGGTGGGTCTTGATGTTTTGGAAGTGCTAGAGTAAATGTGCTTTTTGACTTGTGTCCTACTAAATGCTACTTATTTTCCTCAGTGTAGGTAAATGCTGTGGGGAGGGACAGTTATTGGGAACTGAGCTTTACACATGCTAGTGCTCTGCTACTGTGTTATCTCCAAACCTTAAAATGCTATTTTAAAAGTGGTCTGTGGCTGTTTGTGTTTACAGGATCGCCCCAGGACATTTGACATGCACTCATTGGAGAGCTCACTCATTGACATAATGAGAGCCGAAAATGATTCCATTAAAGGTAAGTTGAAAAATGGAACTATTCTGTTTTAGTAAATAGTTACTAGTGTATTGTCTACTTATTCTGGTGAACAATATCATTATTATGAAGTCATTGTGTCTAGTAAGTTGTATCAATTCTACACATAAACTTTTCTGTTAAAAAGTCAAATTTATTGATGGACTTCTGCATTAGAACCCATCATGATACAAACTAAGAGTATTGAAAAAGTCCTCATTGCTAAGAATGGGCAGTTAACTCAAAGACCATACACTTCTCTGGGGGTCACAGACAAAAAAACATCTAAGAACCCTGAGGTTCTTAAATGTGAAAGTATCTACAACCATGTTGTTGGCATGTTGGCAACTTTTGGCCTAGTTTTACAATTTAAAAAATGGTTCATAGTTTCTGATTAAAATGTTTTATAGTTATTTTTTCTATATCTGATGATTTTAAAAAACATGCTATTCCTGCTTGTCTTCTGGCCTCAAGTCTGTTAGTGACTAACAGTGTTAAAATCTTGAACAAGTCACCCAGTTTCACCAGTCCTCTTTCTTTACCTCAGTAAGAGATTCACAGACACTTGAACCTTAAAAGTTAAATACAGATGCATGAATGCCCCACCCCATACATAGAATATGGAGATTATCAGTTTGGGGACATGGAATAAAGGGTACATGAGGTTTTCTCTATGCTACCTTTTGTAACTTGCTTGTGAGTCTACAATTGTTGCACAAGTTAACTATAAGAAAAATTTATAAAGGACATTTTCTAATTGTTTACTAGATTCTTACAGCAGTTTTTTTGTACTTGATCAGTGGTTTTCAACATGTGGGTCATGACCCCTTTGGGAGTCCAACAACCCTTTCATAGGGATCACCTCAAAACATTGGAAAACACAGATTTTTACATTACGACTCTAACAATAGCAAAGTTATAGTTATGAAGTAGCAATGAAAATAATTTTATGGTTGGGGGTCACCACAACATGAGGGACTGTATTAAGGGGTGGTAGCATTCGGAGGGTACATTAGAACCTCTGTGCTAGATGCTGGGAAGGCAGGGAGAATAGCAATAGATACAATTTGTCATGTTACATTTCTAAGAAGCAAGACTCTAACTGGTACTTAAATATAAAGAGTCTTCCACACATTGTATAATTAACTGGATGATTTTTTTTTGTTTTATCAGTTTTAGCCAAGATATTTAAGGTTAATTTTTCTTTTTAGCTTGGTAAGTTATTATTGCTTACTCCACTTTTATTCGGTGTTCCATATAAAATTTATTCTCACAGATATGGTTCTGACAGAAATAATTATGTGTTGATGGTCTAAACTGGGAGCATAAGGAGTTCATAGAATTGTGATTTATAAGAGACAGCATGGCAGAATGGAAAAAGCTACTCTAGATTCAAACTGTCCTTACAGCTGTACTGATGGTTGTGAGGTTTAAATGACTGCATGTGTCTGTCAAAGTCAACATATTGCCTGGCTCTAGAAGACACTCAAGAATTGATGTGGATTTACTGGAATCTACTAAGTCTTTCATTGTGCTCATCATGTGAGGAAGCTTGGTTCAGTTTAAGTTTACAGTATTAAATGAATTTCACATTTTTTTCTTCAAAAAAGCAAGGAGGAATCCATAGATGAAGACATGGCCCCAAAACACCAGTTTATAATTCTTCTTGGCTTTAAAAAGTCCTGAACATAGTGTCAGTGTCGTCTTCACTGGCAGAATGGCAGCTCTGTTCAGGGCAATACTTCATTTCCTATGAACTTTCTCTGAGCCAGAGAGTTTCACACTGCTGTTCTTGATTTGAATAGTGAGTCTATCTTCAGATATTGTTTACAAGTGATCATTACCTTTTAATACCTTGAAAACAATTCACTGTCCTCTAAATCAGACATTAAGTCCTGCCCACATGTACAGTAAGTGATTGTCCTAGTGCTCCTTCTTCAGAAACAGAGCAGAAAATCACCATTTGTTCTGTGAGAGCATCAGACCCCTTAGAAAATGTAAATTTTAACTTGAGATTAGTACTAAAGATTTAATCATACAAAGACAAATTTTTGTATTTGGGATAATTTTGTATTGAAATAATTTCATAAAACATGAATGACATCATTTATCTTTTACCTGTAGTTTATCATAGATATGTCTGTGTTTAAATCATAAAGCCTAAAATTAACTCAGGAACAACAACGTGAGTCGTTATTGAAGCATATATTAGTTTAAGTGAGAAAAAAAGTTATAAAAGAGAATTTGCATTTTCCATTTGGAAAAATATTTCCTCCATACAGGGGCTTAAACTTTTTATTTTGCCATCAACAAATAAGATACTTGATATGTCTAGGGGCCTTCAAAGATAGTTTTTGAATTTTCTTATGAATGTATTGTTGATTCTAGCTAGTTTCTTCAAAACTTTTAATAGATGTTCAGGAGAAGGACTTAGCTTTCATTTGATTATGAGTATCAGGGCTTTTGTGGTTTTCAAAATAATTTTTTAAATACTGTTTTAAAAGAATTTTTAAGTTACTGTCACTTGCTCCATGGCAGAGGCTCAGCTGTTGGGAGGAAAAAAAGGGTCCTCCCTGTGCTTTATCTTTGTGTCATCACTAAGGTCAGCTGGCAAGTCCTGATGTTATTTTTATCCTGAAACTGTGTATTGCCTTCTCCATAACCAGTGCCTGTGACAATCCACAGAAGCTTGTCCCCAGAGGCCAACTTTGTTTTCTTTGCTCCACGCCCAGACTCACATGCCAAGAGCCTGCATCTGAGTTTTGCTCTCCCCACGTGGCACCTTGCACATGGCTGTAATGCTGTTAGATTATCAGAACTGAGCAATGCTCACCTATTTAGATGTTCAGGTGATTGTTTGGGGAATACTGATGTTCACGTCCTTTTTTTTTTTTTTTTTCTTACCTGTGACATTGGCACTTATTATTTAAAAATGGAACAGCAGATTGAAGCCAAATCTGAGCACAGATGTTTTCAGCCTTCTGAAGCATAGTTGGACACATGAAGTAGTCATGAAATGTCTTCTCAGATGTATATAGTAGGAAAGACCTCTGACAATCATGGAGCTTCCCCCCCCCTCAGCATGTGCAAGGAATAAAGTAGAAAGTAGTTTATGGAATGAAGTCAAATGTGTTGGCTAAAGATACAAAATTAGTACTTAAAATGTGTAAGACAATTCCACTTCATGTTAGTGGTTGAATATTTTAAAACTGACATATAAAAGCAATTTAATATCCAATATGCTTCATTTCACTACAAATTCAAATTAGACAGCAAGGTTACTACAAGAACAAATGCAGTCCCTAAGTCATTGCAACACTGCAGGTGTTCTTCAAATAGTAACTAAACTATGAGTCAATATCATATTTTTCCTTTAAATGTAATGGAGTTATTTGCATTGTTTTAGAATAATCTTGCTTTCAATTTTTGGAAGGAATGGTACTCGACATACTTATCAGCAACAATTCCTGTGTGTATCAGGCATGAAATGCTAAATCCTCATGTAAGCAGTAATCATTATTTGTAGTGCCTGTTTACATATCCCTTCATGAATAAGGAGCCTGTTGGATATGTATGTGATGGTCTCATACACTGGTAAGCATATTTCTGCCTCACTTGATTCATACATTCATCTCATAAGGATTTATCTTAAGAACTGTAGATTTAATACAAGAATCATCTACATTTAATTCCTGATTGCCAAAGGTGCTGTGACCTTCTACTTTAAACGTGCTTGATGTTTTTCTCCTTTATATATTAAATTTCAGGGTCTTTCCCCTACTGTTTTCATCACTGCACCTAAAAAAAAAAAAAAAAAAAAAAAAAAAAAAAAAAAAAAAAACAAAAAAAAAAACTTAAATGTGTGGGCAAGTGGTGATTCCATCCGTGCCTCTTTGTTGCTGAGCAAAAGAATTTATAATAAGCTCTTTGAGAGACAATCATGAAATTCATTTGGAATTTAGTGCACAAAGCTTGTTTCTTTAACTTCATGAGTTTTTTAATGTCTTTATGAAAGTGATGGTTAGGAGAATTGTGCAAATTCTTTGTCATTGGGAGAAAATTAATTTAGCGCTATTTGGGGAAAGATTAAATAATGGCTGGCAAATCATTTTATATACAGTTCTCTTAATATTCTTATAATCCAAATTGTAGCCACTTAGTCCTCTGTTTTAGAGAACAGATGCTATACTGATATGCTGAAGCCTTAGACTTGATTTCATGTAGATACTGACTCTGCAGCCTTGAGAACTGTAGACTACCTGAGAGCTATTGAATGATGACTACAGTTGGTCATTTATTTGTGTGATATGTTAATGACCTGAAATAATTTGGCCATAAACAAAAGTTTCAAAAATTCAAGTTTCCTTGAAAACAGGCTGTGGCTGTAACATTTTAATGCTTAATTTCCAGTTAGAAATGTGTGTGTGTGCGCGTGCGTGCGTGGGTGCGTGGTATTTTCTATTTAAATATGTTGGTCTCTGTCTATATGAAGATGTGTTGCTGTACCCTACCAGCCATTTAAAGGGTTAGATACTTGCCTTAAGGAGCATATAACAGACAAGATACAAGCATGAAGAACCAAAAAGAACAGTACAAAACACAACTAAAACTAATTTATCTTGGATTCATAACAAGATTTCTCCTCCCAATTAAATTACTATGTATGCTATCAAGTGTCTTCTGGAAAAT
This sequence comes from Cricetulus griseus, assembly GCF_003668045.3. Lineage (NCBI taxonomy): Eukaryota > Metazoa > Chordata > Mammalia > Rodentia > Cricetidae > Cricetulus > Cricetulus griseus. Next base: position 46,371,078 of record NC_048600.1, on the reverse strand, counting down.
TGGGGGAATCTTAAATAGAGCATAGATTTAGAATTCAGACTCAGCCAAGCAGCTTCCCTGTTTATGGGAGCCAGCCTTCCTGAGAACACTGGTTTCTACTTGTCCTCTTTGAGATACCAAGTAACTCAAAGCAGCTGAGCAGGGGAGTGGTTGAGGTTTCCAAAGTAGAAAGTTGCCTGACTTTTAAAAGTCTCTTGAGTAATGGAGTGAGAGACATAGTAAAGAGTATAATTTCAACTGGACTACAATTAACTTTGTGTGTGGCTGTTTTGAAATGAAGGGTGTTTCCTCTCCTGCACTCTCCCTTTCCTAACTGGGGACGTGGAACATCCTGAATAGCCTTCTCCTTGGCTTGTGGTGCCTAAGGACAGGGCTTCAGCTGTGTCAGGGGCAACATCACCATGAGGAAGAGGAGGTGGGTGGGTTTCCTTGGATCACTGCTGGGGAAGTCCTGCTGAACTCTGAGCAGCTGCTTGTTTTCAGGGTTACTTCTGATCAGGATTTATTGGATACCTCAAGCCCTGTGTCAGCAGAGGTAGACTTTGAACATGCTGATACAATTTTTCAGATTTGGGGGTTGCTACTGTTGTTTCTGTCTTTAAGAAAAAAAGTAAGGGGAGGAGAGAATCGGAAATTGCCTAGGGGAGAGGAAAATGTGATGTTGAAAGTTGATTTTTCTGTTAGAATTGGATTGACATCATGGCCACTGTGCCTCTGAACTGAACCACAGTTGCACAGAGCACACACATTCTGTTCACCCCTCAGATCCACTTGTGGCCTGGTTACATACATAGACCGAGAGCAGTGATCTCTCCTCTGCCCCATACATCTGTGATAGAATATTTTGACACTTATTTTTATTCTGAAAATTAGATAAGCAGATGTCACAAAGCAAGAATTTATCGTATGTCCCATATGTGAAGGCATAATTGCTTGAGGAGTCCCATTATTTTCTTGTTGAACATTGAGCACAGAGAATCCTATTTTGAGTCTGTGAAAAGTGAGTGGTCACAATCACCTTAAAATATTGCCACAACTCTGATTCTGCCAGGGTGGCAGGTGAGGTTAAAGAGGTCTTGGGGCAGGGAAGTAATACTAACCCTTTTATGTTATTAGAAGGTTAATGATCCTAAGCATTTTCAAAAAGATTCCTTTACCTCATAATATTATTCTTTTCAGTTTCATGAGGGCTCCCATATATCCTGTGGCTGCTGTGACTTAATTTTGTTAGACATACAGTGGGGCAGTGGAGAGAGAAGGATTGCTAAAGGCATAAACCAAATTTGCCAAATACTTTCAGGATAACAAGCACTAGTAAGGTAACACTGGCAAATAATTTCCTTTATTGTTTTACACTGTCACCTTAAGTACAGCTTAAATAAGCATGGATTATACCAGTTGGTTGTCAAAATTAGTAATATTCTCCATTTATAAGTGAAAGCTGAGTGACATTTTGAAATTTTCAGATATTGCCAGCAGTTTGTCAGTGTAAAAGAGAAAGAGAGTCCAGAATTACAGAGCTCCATGCTGCTATCACTTCCTATCTATGTTAATATGTATGTTGTACATCGTTTGATGCATCACTTATTTTCTATTTTTTCCTTCTCAGACGTTTCTATGAAACTTTCATATAGAAGTGTAATGATAACTCTTTCTCCAGCTGCCCGAGCCCCACTGCCACTCTAGGACCCCAAGTAACATAGTCTTATATTATTTACAATGCTGCTGACTAATGACTAGGATTTCTTATATGCTAGCTCAGCCTTAATTATCAGCCATAACTATTAATCTGTATATTTTATAAAGACTTATCGTGGAAGCCAGCAGAATTTGTCCTCTTCCTGGGATTACATGGTGACTTCTCAGGGAAGAGAGGAGGAGGAAGAGAGTGATTTCTTGCTTGTCCCTGCTTATATTCTGATTCTGCCTACTATGTTACTTCCTGCCTGGAGCACAAGACTTCTCTTTACTACATTTCCCAGAATCCTCCTTGACTCCTAGTCCCACCTATCTTGTTTCCCTATTGGCCAACAGTGTTTTATTTAATAACCAATAAGATAAACATACACAGAAGGACTTCCCCCATCATAGAGGTATTCTTGCTAGCTCATTTCCTGACAGCTTCTAAAATAATCACATGAAGAAAGAGTTTCTTTCCAGTCTGGTCCCACAGCTTCAGTCCCAAATGAACCGACACACACAGAGGCTTATATTAATTATAAACTGTTTTACTGATGGCTCAGGCTTCTCATTGGCTATCTCTTTCTTTCTTTCTTCCTTTCTTTATTCCTTCCTTTCTTTCTTTCTTTCTTTCTTTCTTTTTTTTTTTTTTTTTTTTGAGACAGGGTTTCTCTGTGTAGCTTTGGAGCCTGTCCTGGCACTCACTCTGGAAACAAGGCTGACCTCAAACTCACAGAGATCCACCTGCTTCTGCCTCCCGAGTGCTGAGATTAAAGGTGTGCGCCACCAACACCCGGCTGGCTATCTCTTTCTTAATTGCTAACCCATTCGTATTAAACTATGTATTGCCATGAGGCCGTGGCTTACGTGTAATGCTCCGCATGTTACTTCTTAGACAGCTACATGGCATCTCTCTCTGGCAACTGCTCTCTGCCTTTCCTCTTCCTAGAATTCTCCTAGTCTGGTAGCCCCACTTATACTTCCTGCCTGGCTACTGGCAAATACACATTTAGTCATCAACCAATAAGAGAAGCATATATTTACAACTTACTTATTTAATAAATGCTTTGTCATCTTTAACGGCCCTCAGGCCTTGATCATATTATGTAGTCCTGGCCTATGTTATTGGAGGACTTTGTCAAAGGGAACAAGGTTGCCTGGTTCATACCTGTCATAAAAAAATCCAGATTCCTTCTGCAGTTAACTTAGTCACAGCAAGGAAAGAACAGTCCAGTATGTGAAGAAATGGCTTCCTGGATTCATATCTGTACCCCTGTAAAAAGCCAAAAGTGGTCACATGGCCACCTATTTTTTCTTTTTAGTTCAAATTTGGAACAAGCTTGCTTCACATGTCAATCCCTTCTCCCTCCCCCTCCCCATGCCCACCTGTTAACCCAAGCATTTCAGAGTGTGGAGATAGGGATTTCTGGGTCTGCTTGGCCATCCATTTAGCTTTAGGTTCAGCAAGACACTTGTCTCAGAGGAATAAGGAAAGAGAATGAGTGAACAGGACACCTGATGTCTTCCTCTGGCTTGTACGTAAGCACCACCTGCAATCATACCACACTGACATGCACACGATGCACTCATATGCATGCATGAAATTTTTTAAAAATTCCTGATCTGCATGGAGTATTTACCTGATTGTTTACAGCTAATTATTTATCAGCTGTCTATGCCTGGTTTATGTTTCCTTTTTATTTCATGGTGCCCATGTACGCAGTATCAAAATTTAGAAGGAAAGCAAACAAACAACAACAAAAACCAGTGAATTTGTTGTTTTTCAGCAGTACAATTTGAATAAACTTAACTAGTTTTAAATTGGTTACTACTCTGAAAAAGTAAAATACATTGGGATAGCAATGCTGCCTCTTGAGCGTCATTATTCTAATTGGCTGGTTCTGGATTCAGTCCCACAGTAGTGTGCCCGATTCTAAAAGCAGGACTTGTTTTATTCTGAGTTATACCTGAGTTATAGCCCATTAAGAACATTAGTCAGACTCTGAAGGGAATCTCCTAGAGCCCAGATGAGTGGATGCCAGTTGCTATCCATCAGAAAAGAGGAGGAGTCAGCCCATTAGAAGACCCCTATTTGGTACCTGAGAAACTATCAGCATAGTGCAAATCTTTGTTCTGAAGAACAGTCATGACTAATAGAAGTTTAACTTGAAACAAATCTAACAGTTTCTACTGACTGTAGAATTCCAAATAATAAATATCTGGCATGATTGAGTAAGTGTTTAAGTCAACTGAACCCACCCCAACGATCCGAAGCTGTTAGCCTACAATAGACTTCCTGAAATATTAAGAAAATGATAAACATATTTGAGATTGTGTTCAGACATGGCTCTCTGATTACTAGTCGTATGACCTTGGGTTGGTTGGTAGCTTTCCTTTAGACTATAATCTCCTCACCTTTAAGTGAAAGGGTGGAACTTAACAATGTTTAAATTGTTATCAGCAGTTTTACACATTAAGTTAGAAGATTTTACAGTGTTTAATATTGAGTAGCTTGCAGGAAGAATATAATCAGAAACTAGTCAAGGTTAAATCAATTATGTGAAGGTTTTATCTTTAGCATTTGTTTAAATGTGATCTCATGAAAGGTTTCTGTTTGGCACTTACATACTTTGGATCTCTTCAGCCATTTGATGGAGTCTGAATTCATTAGCAACCAAGAATACTAGTTAGATGATAAATATAGTTGTAATAAAACACCATGACCCAAGCAACTGGTAGGACAGTGGTTCTCAATCTGCAGATCATAACCATCAAAGAACATATGTTTTGATGGTCTTAGAAACTGGGACACCTCTCAGTAGCAAAATTACAGCTAGGAAGCAGCAACGAAAATCACCACAACATGAGGAACTATTAAAGGCTTGTAGCATTAGGAAGGTTGAGAACCACTGAGCTAGAAGGAAGGCTTAATTTGGACTTTTGCTTCCAGAGGGTTAGAGTCCATGATGGTAGCAGGAACAGCCACGATCTTAAATCTCAAACCCACAAGCAGGAAACAGGAAGCACACTGGGAATGGCACAAGGCTGTTAAATGCTGAAGCCCATTCCCAGTGACTGACACACCTTCTCAGCCTCCCTAAACAGCTGTACCAACTTGAAACCAAACATTCCAATGTGGATGTTCTCATTCAAGACACCACACTTGCATATGCATGATTGTTTTCCAAATGTATGTGAATGCTGATGTAATGCATTTAAATTACATTTAAAGGTGTTGCTGAGTTCTTACTGTTACTAAGGTTTTAGTTGTTATTTTGTTTGTATTTTCTGGGTTGAAGTAGAGCTAGGAGTCTGTTATCATGTAGTGAAGCTACTAGAAATAGGATATGAGATAGTTCTAGAGAACTTCTCTAATTGTTCTCTATGCTCCTGCTGTTAGGATGTTCCCCAGTATCCAAAAGAACATAGTTCCATAGTTCCATAAAAGAAGAATTACTAGAGGAAGAGCTATGGGGAATGGAAAAGTATAGGGCACTGACCTTATATTGTCATCTCCAGCAAATAGTATTTTGGAGCTTGATTTCTATACTTGAAGCTATTTGTCATTTGAGACAGGACTGGGAGAATAGGGACACCCTGGCATGATGAGACATTGCATTATGGTTTGGGAGGTACTTTGCATTTGGCTCCTGTCTCTATTCTAGCTCCCCAAAGATTGTGCATGCTCATATTCTGTAAGGTCCCTTTCACTGCATGTTTCTTCTTTGAAGTAAGCTGGACATCTCTGTGGACAGCAGTGTTGACGTGCACATCCAAGCGAAAAGTCACTACTGGCAGTTCTTTTTCATTCTCTGCTCTTTG